>NC_056757.1:35700703-36001416 GCF_018687715.1 Carya illinoinensis
GAAGTGACTTCTTTTGAATTACAAGAGAAATTTAGATGGCCAAAAGCAGCCACATCAAGTGCTCTATGCAGGATGTGTATTGAGCAGCTCCAGTTTTTGTTGGCAAACGCTCAAAAGGGTGAGGGGCCACGAGCTTTGGCCAGTGGCCTTGAGCCCAATGATCTTGGGTCTTACTTCATGCGGTTCCTTAGCACATTGCGCAACATTCCTTCAGTTTCCCTTTTTCGCACTTTGAGTGATAAGGACAAAAACACATTTGAAAAATTGGAAGAAGTGGAGAATAGGCTTTACATAGAGGTAAATTTTCTTTTACAGCCTAAAATTTATGTTTTGAAATGTGGTTTTATTTATTTAATTGTACATCTATTGTTGGAGAAATAAATTTTCAGATCCATAATAGGAGAATTCTTACTAGTTATGATTAAGGTTGCTGATCAATGGGTTTGAACGTGTTCAGACTGACAAAATCACCCCTTTTGGTTTTGGAAAATGATCAGCTAAACCACACAGTCAAAAGATGATAACCAAACGGTTTGATGCATCAATTTTGGCCTAGATGTCAATGAGCAATGGCATATTTAAACAAATTAGGTGGAGTGGAGCTGAGCTGGGGTTCAATTTTGAAAGCGTAGGATTGGGCATAGACTGATTTGGAAACTTGGATAGGAAATCAGGGGTGGTTGGATGAGAACTTTGAACCACTAACCCCAAGGGGTTGGCCCAAGTAGTGAAGGCCTTGGTCTTGGGGTCTCACTCCCTTTAAGGTCCAAGGTTCAACACCTCATGGGTGCAAACAATCCTTTGGGGCCACACTCCCTTATGAAAAGCCAGCGATTTAACCAGTTCCGTGTAGGGAAACTTCCGAGGGTGCGGTGCACGGCAGGGCAAAATCCAATCCGCTATCGAAGGAAAAGAGACCAGGGGAGCAACATTATCCTCAGACACACTAACCAACTGCATTCCCATTTTTGGACTTTCTTCTACGCAAGGCACCAACAACAAGTCCTGTACCTCCTCATCAACTCCATTGTTTCTTTCCATCCCCATTGGAGCTTCTGGAGTGACAGCAAGTCCCTTCACCTCAGGCGACCCTATACGTGCAACTTCAACGAATCCTTCATCTCCTTTACCATTTTCGGGCAAGGGTGTAATACTGCCTAACGGTTTATCCTATGTTACCTGAGGCAAGTGACATTCCATTACTGCATTCTCTACACCAACACCCGACGTAGACCCTACTTCAAATAACCTAGATTTCCTTTTGACCCGCCACGCTCTCCTGAATCTGGTTATAGGGACATGTTTGAATCCGATCTTCTGTTTTGCTTTTTCTGAATTTAAAGGAATCGGGCATATCTTAGTCTTAACAACCTTGTTGCCTCCAGCTGAAAGCGTGTCTATTTTCGTGGACAAGAAAGCTATTGCTGTCTTCAACTCGACAAGTTGGGTTTCCATATCCTTTAGAGAATTTTGCATCACTTCGAGCTGGTTCTGAGCTTGGGTTTCCAAGCAGAGTTACGTTTGCATGTCAACCTCAGGCAAGTTCTTCCAGAGGTTGACAGGTTGAAGTGAGGATGCGATGGAGTTTTAGGAGGGGATTGTAGTGGGGAAGCGCTGTAACTTGTGAGAATGCAGCATAGTGGCATTGTAGGTGCCACTTGGTTTGGTTTTCCTCGGGAAACAAAACTTTGAAATTGAACACCAAATTTATCTATGATTTACTTAAAAATGAAAAAGATAGCGGGTGCCAGTTTTTCTAATAGACTCTGAACTGCAACTTGGATTCATTGAAAATCAGCCCAAACTGGTTGGTGGGGTGTAGCACAGTTGGTTTTCACTTTTTGCAGTTCTGTGAACACTCCTAATTACAATATCTTTGCTAAGGTGGTTCTCAATCAAAAGATTGGAAAACTTGTGTCTGACCTATGTATACCATGAAATTATTAAAATGAGCATTTTCAATATCTTGGATTTCCTTGGACTATAAATTGGTAAGGTCGATTTTATGATATATTCTTTTTCTCGATAGCTAAGATCCATTCCTTAAAATCTACCTGAATGTGGCCAAGCCCATAAAATAATTGAGCCAAGGTTCAAGTGTTTCTTCCAGCCCATACATGGGTATTACTGGCCTCATCATTTTTGTGAAATCCTTTATGTTTGGATTGGAGTGTGAGATGCAAGCTTTTATTCTCTCTTTTATTTTTCAATAACTCTGACTGTCACTTCATATTTTGTGTGGTTAAACTTGTGGTATGAAAACTCAGATTTTTACATTGATGATTTCAGGAAAGGAATTGTGGACTTAGTGCTGATGCAAATAAAATGCATGCACTGAGGTACCTGCTCATCCAGTTGCTTCTGCAAGTGCTCCTTCGACCCGGAGAATTTTCAGAAGCTGCTTCTGAACTTATTATCTGTTCCAAGAAAGCTTTTGCTGTTTCTGATCTTCTTCCATCCTCTGGAGAAGATGAGATGGATGGTGATGCAACACCTGAGTTGATGGATGTTCTTGTAGATACATTGCTTTCATTGCTTCCACAGTCATCAAACCCCATGCGGACTTCTATCGAGCAGGTGTGTGAGATGAAAGCATGCGTAGTTTCTGGGTTTAAGACCTCTGCTAATCTGAATTTCCCTTAGAACTAAATTGCACCTTATAAATACATTATATTTTTTACCCTCTTCTTAAAATGTGTACCTTTGTCAAACAAAGGTGAAAATGAGGCATTGTTTCCTCAAATTTCCATTATTTTCTGTCCTTGTTACAAACCAAACACTGAAAGAAGAGAACTTAGATATTTTATTTTCGTTTGTTTCCTCTAGCAATGAGCCAAACATGGTGTTGGTGATGGGATTTCAAGGAAAATATTTTTGTGATTATTTATTTGGTATCTATTTCTTGTCTGTAGGTTTTCAGATACTTTTGTGATGGTATTACGGATGATGCACTGTTGCGGATGTTGCGGGCTATCAAGAAAACTTTCAAACAAGCTAGACATCAGGATGCAGAGAGTGAGGATGATGATAGTGATGATGAAAACTTTCTTGGTATTGAAGAAGATGAGGATGATGAAGCTAAGGCTGGTAAAATGGGTGAGAGTGATGAACAGACAGATGATTCTGAGGCTGTTGTTGGGGTTGGGGAAGTTGGCAAAGGAGCTCCTGAAGCTTCCCTTGTTTCTGATGGGGAAAGTGATGAGGATGAAACTTCTGGTGAGTCTAATGGAGGAACAGATAATGCTGTATCTGTGGAAGTTGGGAACGAAGTTCCTGAAGCTTCCGATGACTCTGATGGAGGAATGGATGATGATGCAATGTTTCGGATGGATTCTTATTTAGCCCAGATTTTCAAGGAGCGGAAGAATCAGGCTGAGAGTGATAATGCTCATTCCCAGCTTGTACTATTCAAACTTCGTGTCCTTTCATTGCTTGAAATTTACGTGCATGAAAATCCAGGCAAGTTTTGGTTGTGTATATTTACTGATATACAGAAATTGCCCTACTAGAAATTTATGAGTAGAAATTGAGTCCTTGATTTCATATAGGACTAAGTTGTCTGTCATACAAGAGAAAATGTTCACCGAATGATCTTTGAAGTTTCTTTTTTGGATTTCAATGGGCTTAAATTTCATTCTGGAAGCTCATCCTCCATCATAAATAGTCGGCTTGCCCCAAAATGACCTAGCCCAACATTTCCTTATATTCATTTCTGCATTCTAACTAGGTGTTTTCTCTTGCATACCTTCTTTGTACTCCAGGATACACCTATTCACTTACTAGTATTAATAAAATCTCTTCCACATATAAAAAAAGAAGAAGAAAGAAAGTAAAATTAGCTGTCATTTTGGATCAGTAGGCTGGGAGGATTTAGCGATAGAAAATATAGGACTTGTGGTCCTTGCCTGCAGTGCTGGTATTCAGCAGAGGCAACCTCTGCCTGCAGAGTATTGGTGAAATTGTCACAGATTGGTGTGTTCAGTTACGAATGATCTTATGACATATGGTTGATATACACGATCTGCCTCACTTCCTGAATTTTTTTTGTGATTGTTTTTATTTCACAGGTAAGCCACAGGTTCTAACAGTGTATTCAAACCTAGCTCAAGCATTTGTTAACCCACAAATTGCTGAAGGTTCTGAACAGCTTGGACAGCGTATATGGGGGATTCTGCAAAAGAAGATTCTTAAAGCAAAAGATTATCCAAAGGGGGAAGCTTTGCAGCTATCTACTCTTGAATCTTTGTTAGAAAAGAACTTGAAGTTGGCATCAAAACCATTCAAGAGGAAGAAATCTGCTGCTAACCCGTCGAAGAAGAAGCAATCAGCCTCATGGAACCGATACAAAATGGTTACATCACTTGCTCAAAATTCAACCTTCTGGATTCTGAAGATCATTGATGCAGGAAAGTTCCCAGAGGCTGAACTGCAGAAGGTTTTTGATATTTTCCAGGGTGTTTTGGTGGGATTCTTCGAGAGTAAAAAGTCTCAAATGAAATCTGAATTTTTGAAAGAAATATTTCGAAGAAGGCCGTGGATTGGGCATCATCTCTTTGGCTTCCTATTGGAGAAATGTGGCAGCACAACGTCAGAATTTCGGCGAGTGGAAGCACTAGATTTGGTTGCTGAGATGTTAAAATCTCTGGTTTCCACTGATGAAAGTGGCCAAGATGCATTAAAGAAAATTGTGAAAAACCATCTGCATAAAATCTGTTATCTGGTAAAGGAGTTAGTGACCAACATGCCTGAAAAACAGTCAAGGCGAGCTGAAGTACGGAAGTTTTGTGGCAAGGTCTTTCAGATTATATCGACCCTTAGCTTGGCCAGGTCTTTTCTTAAAAATTTGGACCCAGATGCTCATGCTGCTTGTGAATCTCAACTTGGTGAGAACTTCGTTAATTTGAAAAAACTGGAAAGGTAGCACTATAGAGAGAAGATATAGTGAGAAGGCTTGATTAACTGATTTGTTTGTGTCTGGCACGCTCCTCATTCATCATATCAAGTGGTTGAAAGCGGTATGTTCAGTCATCGATTACGAAAGAAATCTTGTTGCAGTACTCTTATGGTCGCATTTTGGCTTGCTCTGACGTGAGATTCTCTAACCTGGAAGGTTTATATCCGACAGAATCCCGATGTTGGTGGAATTTTGAAGTTTTGTCTGGCATTGAGTTTTTATTTTGTTTGTTGTCTGATTAGTGTTCATATGGGAACAGTTTGATTATTAATCAGAAAACATTAGAATTTCATTTTTGTTTAAACTCCACTTCTTGTTAAAGGATCTTCGGGACATATACTCTCACTTGCTGTCAACTACATTATTTCTTCCCGAAATATTAAACAGATGAGTAATTCTACTTTCTCCTACACCACACACCTGTGGGTGATGTGGCTTTAGTCCTTTTTTTTTCTCCTCCTAAAAGTAAAACGCACGTTTTACCCTTCACGGTGTGAACGAGAAGTTGGGTTTGGATGAGAATCCACGAAAATGGTGGGAACCCGACCGGGAAAGAGGTTTCGAATGTGAATAGAAGATGAGGTTTTGATGGGTCTTCTCACAATCTGTACCTTCAGGACAGCATAGAAACAAAAATATTCATCGAAGTTTCTCTTATAGAATTCATATTTCTCAGCTGGTAAGGCGGATACGTAGGATCAAAATTAAACAAATGGAAATATTTTTGGAAATTATTGAGCTTCGTATCTACCCCATTGGTTTTGGCGTAGTCGCCCATGAGAGCTTGGCGCTTGATCTTGGTGCATGATCTTTCTGACCATCTTCTTCCAATTGGTGATGAGGCGATCGAGCTCTTAAAGTGTCTCGGTGTCGATGACCTCGATATCAAGCTCTATCTCATCCTCATATTGCTTCAAATGTTCGTTTCTCTTTTTTATGATCTGCACTGCCTGCTTCATTTTCTCTGGAGGCAAGCTCTGCAACCCAATTCCCAGCTTATGCTTCTCCTCTAGGTTCATTTCCCTCTTGTTGGGGTTCTTCGCCTTGGGCTTCAGCTGCTTCACTGGCTTTACCGGTGGTGCTTTCATCGAAGATTGCACCATCGGCTGATTCGATGAGCTCACATGGTTTCCCTGCAACGGTTGTGAATGATCTGAAACCTTATCTTTGATATATATCCGCCCCGATCTCTTAGCAAATTGCATCAAATTAGGGTTATTATTATCTACCCCATTGGTTTTGGCGTAGTTGCCCATGAGAGCTTGGCGCTTGATCTTACTGACCATCTTCTTCCAATTGGTGATGAGGCGATCGAGCTCCCAAAGTGTCTCGGTGTCGACGGCCTCGATATCAAGCTCTATCTCATCCTCATCTTGCTTCAAATGCTCGTTTCTCTTTTTTATGATCTGCACCGCCGGCTTCATTTTCTCTGGGGGCAAGCTCTGCAACCCAATTCCCAGCTTATGCTTCTCCTCTAGGCTCATTTCCCTCTTGTTGGGGTCCTTCGCCTTGGGCTTCGGCTGTTTCACTGGCTTTACCGGTGGTGCTTTCATCGAAGACTGCACCATCGGCTGATTCGATGAGCTCACATGGTTTCCCTGCAACGGTTGTGAATGATCCGAAACCTTATCTTCGATATATATCTGCCCCGATCTCTTAGCAAATTGCATCGAATTAGGGTTATTATTATCTACCCCATTGGCTTTGGCGTAGTTGCCCATGAGAGCTTGGCGCTTGATCTTACTGACCATCTTCTTCCAATTGGTGACGAGGCGATCGAGCTCCCAAAAGTGTCTCGATGTCAACGGTCTCGATATCAGGCTCTATCCCATCCCCATCCTGCTTGAAATGCTTGTTTTTCTTCCTTATGATCTGCACCGCCTGCTCCATTTTCTCCAGAGGCAAGTTCTGCAACCCAATTCCCAGCTTGTGCTTCTCCTCTCGGCTCATTTCTCTTTTGTTGAGGTCCTTCGCCTTGGGCTTCGGTTGCTTCATTGGCTTTACCGGCGGTGCTTTTATCGAGGGCTGCATCATCGGCTGATTCAATGAGCTCGCATGGTTTCCTTGCAACGGTTCTGAATGATTCGAAACCTTATCTTCAATATATATCTGCTCTGATCTCTTAGCAAATTGCATCGAATTAGGGTTATTATTATCGCTCGCTTCCAATTCTTCCTCCGCATCGAAGACCCATTTTTCTCCATCTTCTTCATCAGGCCGCTCGATTTGCTCGCCGACAGGGCGAAACAACTCCTCAAACCTGGAAAGTAGTTGCTCAGCCATGGCGTGCACGGTGTGGACCTTGGGATTGTAGGTTAGGGCGTTGGTGAAGGCCAACCTGACATCGGCGGCAAAATCCAACGGAGATCAGTAGAGATTCCTGGCGAGCCTGGACTTAACAGTCCCCAAGTCCATCGGCTGCTTGATTATGTCGTGGTAATCGTGAAGCCCCATGCCGGCCACGTCCACTGGCTCGTTAAATATCCATTCGTTCTTATGCTCTCTCTCATATTCCCGTTCGCATTTGATGAAATCAAATTGGGGTTTGGTTTCTGGATTTTCTTATTCGTGTTTTCTGGCAAGGGCCGCTTCTTGCCCGACAATTTGTTCGATTTCTTCGAAGGTGGCTGCGCATGGGTTTGATCGGGAATTGGGGGGGATTTGAGGCGGTGTCTGAGTTGGCGAATCTGGTTCAGCTCGGCGGCAATACAGGCCTTGAGCTCACCGAGCTGCTTCTTCGAAAAGGATGCAACATTAAAGTTCACGTATTGAAGATTGTTCGATTCAGTACTGGCAGTGGTGTGTCTTAGGTGGGTGATCGATGACGCATCGTCAGAGGCGGCCGATTGGGTCATTGCCGGGGACTCGTCTATGATGATTTTACTGCCAATTGCTGTTATCTCCAACTAGCCGTTCATCCTCTAAAAGAAAGAATAAACGAAAGTATCATAGCAGGCATTAACTCATTGCAAATGACATTTGCTTTCCCAAGCTTATGTGCTTGATCTGATACGCTGAGAATAATTTATTGGTCTAGCAAAACCTACAAGTTCACGCCTAAGAATCATGTTTTTGTTGATATTGACATCCTATAGGAGCATTAACATTGGTTTCATCAAAAGTTAATGCATCTTCAAATTTTAATAAATTTACTTAAAATAAACTTACATTGGATTCATCAAAGGGGTATTTGGGAAGTTTGAGCTACAGTATTTGTTACTTTTCCTTCAAATTTGAATGTCTACTATTCCACCTTCAAACTAATATTTCATTCTAATTTTAATAGACAATGGTTTTATTTTATTATATTCTAAATTAGTTGGGAATCAATTATTAAGTACTAAATTAAACTATTAATGTCCAAATGATTAGTATAATTACAAAATATGAAGAAAAAAAATTAAAAATATTATTTTTAAAAAAATAATATTATATTATTATTTTGATGAATCTAATGGCTAATCCAATGTGAAATTATAAATATGAAGGTTTTGGATTTATGAAAATTTTGTACTTTTCATCAAATTTTGAAGATGAATTTGATGAGTCCAATGCTAGTGCTTTCAGGTACTATTTCATTGATAATTAATGTACATCCAAGAATCCTGTTTTAGTTGATATAGACATCAGTTAAATGCACTCTCAATGGATTATTCATCTTATCCTTTAAAATACATAATCAAAACCTACTTTTTCTATTTTACATACTAAATTTTACAATATACCATACATAATCAAATTCTTTAAATACTATACTTTTTAATATTTTGTGAGACAAAAGTACAAAGAGAGAGAAATTATTGTGAAATGCAAAGTACAAGAAGAGACGCAATAAATAAAACAATGTTTACAATTGTGTATAGTTACTTCCGCATTGAGGCAACACTGTAGATAAATTGAAAATAGAAATGGAATGCATAATCCATTGGATGCACGTTTAAGCCGTTTTCCTTCAAATGTTTTACAAAACCCATTGTGATTTGTGAGTGCTCTAGTTCATTGACTATTGTGGTAGCTAGGTTCCAAATTATCGTTACCATTGCATCTTTCTTTACAAAACTCTTCAACATAAATCAGAAGAAGCCCAAAACAGACTTGATGATCGTAAACTTGATGTTGGATATTTCAGTAAATGCTTTGAACTAGTTACTATTTATAGCAGAAATGCCTTCACAATAACGTAAAATATATGGATATAAACAAGATGTTAGAAGATGAGCAGAAATCATGTGTAATTACAAGCTAGACATCCATGATAAGAAGCTTTATATATCACAAAGAAATCCACATTTTCTGTAGTACAGATGTATATTGTTAGATGATAAATACGAGGGAGGGGTCGAAACAGCACTCGTCTAAGAGGCAACAGCAACATAAAACTGCGAGGCTGCATAATCAAACAGATCTGTGAAAGATAGGAAATATCCGAAAGATGTAACATATTGCACAGAAGCACTTGATAAATTAAGAAAACTAAGAAGCAATTAATGGTTACAGAGCTACTTTATAATAATATTTACCATCCCTCGAGAAAACCTGGTTCTCGCCCAGGTGGTACTGGAGCAACATACTCGGGAGGTGCCATCAATGGAGGTCCCATAACTGGAGGTCCTTGATTAGCACCTGTGCCAAATTTGTATCTTATTCAATGAAATATTCTCTCTTTTGTTTGCTATTTTTGTCAAAGTTTGCCATGTGCACTGCATATTACTGCATCCCCCTAACATGAGAATAGAAATAACAGGTTGCAAAATTGAAAAGACAGAGGAAAAAGGAAAAGAGGAGAGAGATAGGAAGGACGAGAAATAGGATGGAGGTACCTTGAGCAGGCTATGGATAGGCATATTTGAGTTCACTCATCCCTGAAATACAAACCAGAATTACTCGCCAGAGTTACTTAGAGCTTGTTGGAAAATGAAACTTTTCTAGTATTCTAGGCGTTGGACACTTAAATATACATGGACGAGAAGGTAGGAGAATGTGTGTGGAGAGAAAAAGAAAACTCCAAAAGCACAATTCAAAGTAAAATATGGACTCTGCACCGCCAAGATGATATGATGACTGCCTCAGGCACAAAAGAAAAAATCATCTTCAAAGTTTGGAGTATGCTCCTTGCAACTTTCATTTGTTTCGTAGTTTCCATAGGTGCTCTCTTTCCTTACATACATACCTATTCTTATAATCTCGAAAGATGTGCAAAACCTTGATTCTTTGCACAGCTCTAAGTGGCTTAATAGCTCATTACATTCAATAAGTACTATTCAAAGAAATTGTCTATGACCAGTTGAAAACCTTGGGATTGTTTTGAGTTCACTACTCTGTCGGCTAATTATCTTCCACTGTCTTCAGCTTTCAGGTCGATTATGATAAACAAGGACTGCCAATGGGTTTGCAACTAATAGGCCTTCCATGGGGTACGCTGAGAGGTATAAGTTGTTATGATTATGAATGATGGAAATTTGATAGTTTCTAGGGCATGCTGAGAGACACTGACAAATTACGATTCACCAATTTCCTTGAGGTTTCCTTAAGGACTTGCACCACTCTATTGGTTTCAGCGTAAGACTCGATCCCATCTTGTTATTGTGGAAAGTTGAAACAGACATGACACTGAATTTCGCTGAGATTTTTGGTTGGCAATCAGGTTTTCTTGGTTGCCATTTTTCACACCAAAGGTTGCGGTTCAGGGATATCTTAGTCCACATCATGTAAACTTCTAGTTGGGATTCTTCTCTCAATACTCAAATCCTTAGGAGCTGCTCCTACCAGCCAGCATTTGTAACAGAGGGAGAGAAGTCACTTTCAGGTTGGAATAAGCACATGGTGAAGAAAGTCAATGGTGATGGAACAGGGCCAACAGGCATAAATTGGCTTAAGTTGCTCCTGAGATAACCCCCCCCTTCTTCATAAACCTTGAAAAATATTAGTTCAATTACAGTATTTCTATCCCTAATGACCTGGTTCATCTAATTTTCATTAAAAAATGAATCATTGTTTATCTCTTCCTTCTTCAACTTCCTTTATTTCAACATGATTCCAAAGGTATCATCACAGCATATTAAGAGGTATAGTAGGAGAAACCCGAGCTTCAAAGAATGCTTTATGTGCCCAGCACTTATGCCTTGTGGGACTTCTTTTTCTATGCAAATCCAGAAGAATGAGGCTCTTCTTTCTCTAGTTTCTTCTTGTCCGCTATATCGCTAGGGAGATCCAGCCCAGAAGGAATCTTTCCTGGATAATTAGTTGTTGTGTCAACCGAACCTGTCATACTGGCAAAACAACTATATACTTAGGAATCCTGAATGGGTGAAAGTATTTCGCAGTTATGAAGAGTACAAAGGCTCACCTTCTGTCAACAATGACCATAGACCGAAGCTCACAATTCGCAAAACTGCAAGTAAATGTTGGAGAAGTTATTTCTCATTCATGAATGAGTTAAAAACCTGGATCTAAATTAAGCGCAGGTAAAATTTTATTTCAAGTATTTTACTTATAATTTGTGCTCTACCAAAACAAACCCTAGGCTAAAATATACACATAATTTGATGAAAATAAAGTACATATAAATTTTACACGGGAGGACATCAATGACAAGCATTTATATGCAAGATTAATATTAGATAGTTAATCGGGACAAAAGAGCATAAAGCATGATCTACAGTTTTTTACACCTAAAGAAGGGGAAAAAATGGTGCAACATATAATGTGCTATGTACCGAGGAGAACATAGAGTAACACCCTACAAGGAGCGCCCATACCCATTATTAACACGATACCACGAGTGCCCATATATTCTCATATAAGAGGTATCATAGATACTTACTGTTTGCATATTTCTTTTTTAATCAAAGGTTGACAGTCATTTCCAAACAAACTTAGTGTATGAAACAAGAATCCACTGTGGGTAACAATTGCTATCTCCTTCTCTTTCCGTGTCCACAGCCTGAGAAAAAAATTTAAAGAAAAGCGGAGGTTCCACATACAATCATGTCTAAGTACGTTAGAGCCTAAATGCATTGATACAAATCCAAAGTTTTGATAGTAAGCAGAGGTCATCACCATTTCAGGAACTGCAATCCCCTAGCGGCAACTTCTTCCTTTGTCTCTCTAATATCAGCCTTCCATAGTACATCCTCGTCATTTTCTATCTGCATATAAATTTGGGAGAATTCAAGGAAACAATTATGTTGACTAGAAACCATATCGCTGCCAAAAGATGCGCTTGTAAATGAACTCATAAAAACTAGTTTTTTCTAGATCTACTTTAGATATCCAATTACTTGCCAGTGAAAAATCAACCGCAGGGAAAAGGAACTGATAGTCACTGATGTTTCTCCTTTTATCACAGGGGTGAACACCCTGCAGCCAGAGATATACAAAATAAAAGTAGCTTTAGTTATCATTCAACAATGCAGTTGGACATGGATGCTGTCAGGTCAGAAGCCCTTGTTCATACAGACAACACTTGACTATTTCACTGACCCATGAAGATCTGTTTCTTGGCAGCCTTCTGATTCAGGAATGTGAGTATGTATGTAATGGCCCAGCCCACCAGCCCATTTTTCCACTACCACCGGATGGCCCCGGAATGTAATTTAGAGGAGGAAATTTCTGTTGAGACTGAAACAGATGAAATTGATGAAGTGGCTGATAGAATATATTCTAGAATTGCATGGAGTACTAGGAGACATGAAAATCTGAGAGAGGGTTGCTCTTTTGGGGAGTTTAAAAGACACAACCCTCCTACTTTCTCTTGGGAGCCAGATCCGGTGGTAGCGGAAAAATGGTCTGGGCTGGGCCATTACAATGTATCTGTTATATGCTACCCGGGATGAGATTTTTGGTGCCTTGCCAGTGTTGTCTTGGTGGAGTCTAAGTTGGCTATTTGAATATGTACCTAAATCCAATTTTATATCATGGCTGGTTATTTACAACTAAGAGAAAGGCTTCCTCAGTGTGGCTATTCTGGTAATATATATTTCGTTTTTACCAGTAGTATGGCATGCACAGATTACCTCTTTTATCAATGTCGTTTTGTACCAGAATTTGCAGCAGGTTCGATGTCTCCTATTCTGTTTTTATCATAGAGAGCCACTGTATAGCCTTTTGAGCTAGTCATGTGTAGTTTGACAGCTAGTTGTTCCACTAGTTTATCTCTTCTTCTTTTTTTATTATTTATTTTTTCTGTGAGCGTGTTTGTTTGCTGCTGTATTTTCTCTTCTGCATTTGTAGCTTGTACTGTTATATTTTGCTTTAGTTTAATCAAATTTAAATTCATCCTAAAAAAGAAAAGGGAATGCAGCAACCATTAATAAGCACTAAGCTCGTTAGAAGCACAGAAAATACATATGGTCTAATGAAAATATATAAAACATATCCCCCACAAATTGTCTCTGCATCAAGTTAGAATCAGATGTTTCTGAATTTAGCCGTTGAATTAGAAAAATGACACAAGCTTTACAAAGATTATATCAACCGAGCAAAAACTATCAAGGCACATTTTGAACAATTGACTATCTTTCATATGAAATCATTTTCTTCCATGAGAGATTTTCAAGAATATATATAAAAAAGTTTTATAAGTAGGCTTCTATGCACGATATTGGGATTTTTACACACCCGACTTAAAGTTTTGTGACCACTGACAATGTGATTCACTATATTTTGATGGAAGGCAAGTGTAAGTGCAAGAAAGGAAAATGGCTAATCTTCACCAGACATACCAAATGTTCTCGACAAAGTTCTACTGCCATGACTGGTGGGGAGCTAATACTTGAGATTGCAGCACGACCACTGTTTCCTGCATTTGCCACCATTAGAGGCAGTACATCCATACTATCTGTGTAGCCCTCACCACCAAAAACTCCAACAGAAGTTTGTAATGTCCTATAATCAAGTGACAAGAAGTAAAAGTTTGAATTTTGCAACATTAATCATTGTAATGTGTCTTTTCAGGAAAAATAATAAATAAGAACCAAACCCATCTTCCCAAAAAGAGAACAAATGAAACAAAACTGTATTTCTTTAAATCCATTGAAGTTTCTTTTTTTATTTTGAATTCTTCACCCCTCTCAAGAGGCGTCTTTCTGCATAGGTTGCAAACATGACCACATTCAGAGGCAGAGCACTTCCTTTCAGCTGTAGCAGCATCATATAACGAAACCAATCACAAAAAGAGAAAATGAACATCAAGACAAATGTTTGCACTCCAAATCAAGAAACAATAATTTCTGACTATCCTTCAGCAAATATTACAAGGCAATGATTCAAATAAAAGCGTTCTGTCTGAGCTAATCAGAAATAAAAATGACGGGAAGAAAAACCACAGGAGGCTGAGTTATTTCTAAATAGAAGCACAGATATGTGAAAAGATATGAACAAATGGTTATCAAGAGGATTACAATAAGCTGACATCAAAACCTTAGCAAGGGGGATGTAATGACTAAATCAATCCTCTTGGATAGCCCACATGTGTGAACGTGTTTTCGCAAATTATCAACCTGCAACAACAGCAAAAATACTCAACACATATTTTTCCCTGGGCGTATAACAATCTTTCTAGCAAGGGAAAAAGTGTTGCAACTAGATACATGGAATCTGGATAAACATGTAATGACTTGCTTCATACCTGCTGCCAGCCTAGTGGAGTAAGGTGTGCATCAAGGTATTCAGGAGACAAGTATGCTTTGTAATTCTGATCTCCCTCTACATTGTGGATTCCTTGCGCATGCCTCACCTGGATGTATGATTTTAGAAGACCACAAGGCCTTGAGTTGAAAACAAAAGCCAAGAAAGAAGGCTAGCAGCTTCAAATCCATAACGGACATTGTACATAATTGGAAAACAGCTTTGGATACCAACCAGATGGAGAGTTTTGCATCGATGCAATGGAAACAAGCTTGTACCTGCGCCATCATCCATATCTGCAACTGAAATCATTAACTTTGAAGTAAGAAATAGGAAAAACACGAGTGGAAAAACAACGGTAATTGCCTGGAAAGCTTCAGCTGAAAAAATAATTGAGACAGTATCCAGTCAAAATCACATATCTGTAGAATGTATGTTTGTTCTGTCACTTAGTGCTGAACGCATATATAGGTTCAAGTCCAACGCATTTTTTAATTTATATTTTTAACTGTTTCATTCCTAACAATTAACAGCCTTTCTGTCATAAACATGCAGTTATGAGTTAACCACTTACTATGTCAATGAAAGCCTATAAAATTAGTAAGCTAGATTTACAATTATCATAGACACACACATATTAGAAAACAGGCACATATTAAACTCGCTAAGAACTTTCCTAAACGAAATAAACAAAAACCAAAAAACTCCCAAAATCAAGCCTTTACAGATCAAGCCAGCATTTTTCCCTGGGATTCAAACATGATGGAAACAAAAATTATCAGCTCAGCAACAGGGGAATTTCACAATGATCCCTCTCCTCCTCCTCCTATAAGTCACTACCTATAGCGGCTTAAATACACACAATCTTCTTGTGTAAAAAAAGAAAAAACAGAAATAATTCAAAAAATCAATCCAACCCACATGTGAATATACGTGTTTGGGTGAGAATTGTGGAAGGGAGGGTGTACCATGGAGAGAAGAGAGGCAAAGGGCAGAGAGACGAGATCGAATTGACGATGATTGAGATTGAGATTGAGACAGAGACCGACACCGAGTACTCTGAGGAATGCAAGTGGTGGAAGGGAGAGATGCTAGAGAAATGCCACCACGATCATGTCTGAGAGGACTAACGTTAGGAGTAAAATTAATGATGGTCATGGGTGCCGTTCTGGTTCTGTCGTCCTGGTCCGTACTTTCGTTAATTATTTAAAAGCTAGGACTCCCTGCCACTCGGCCCTCGACCTCCCCGACTCTCTTTTTGTCCCATTGCCTATAGCCTGCACTACCCCTCGTGGGAAATATGACCTTAGTTATTTATTTTTCTCCTCATGGACATTGGAAAATTGCTTACAAATTTTTACCTTAATATATAGATAGATATATATATGACTCTAGATTCTTACCAGATGATGGAGCGCCACTCACTGAATTAACATATTATACTGTTACACTAAATATTTACATCTACCTACTCATATCTAAAATTAATTTATATAGTATGATTGTAGTCGTCTCCCAGTCATATCTTTGAAGTTCGATATCTATTCTACTGCATGGCCGAAATTTATTTCCTCTCATTTAGGAAAAATATCATTGGTTTACATTTTACTTTTTGCTAATACCATTGATTTCGTGAAGTTGCTGTGGTTATTACCTTCTAGGAGAGTAATTGGAAGGGGTGTTTACATTTCCTACTGGGGTGAGGCTAACTTATCCCATGAGGCCCCGCAACTAAATCGTAGTCAGCCCACAAGTCATAGGCCCAAGGCCAATTCGGAATGATGGGATGTCACATTTCAACATTGCTCTGCACATTCATGTAGTGGCAGGGCCACATCGTATTTAAAGACTAAATACGAGACGTGGATAAAGATTACGACAAGGCCTATTTTCCCTGACAAGATGCATGATAAGGTGGCCGCAATCTTCCATCTACCACCGGGGATACAATTCAAGGAAGTCATGTCGTATTAAAGGCAATAATATGATATTATAATATTCACATATGATAAAAATAAAGATACGTGGTATTTAAAATATCACATTATTTAAAACTAAGAAACTTTTACTTTTTATAATCTTTCGAAAGGATTCTAATTGTAGTATTGACTAGTTATTTTGGAGTATAGGGTCATGTGATTTGAGTCTTCTATTGGGGCATTACAAATAGCATTAAAGCTTATTCTAACTAGAAATGTGAGTCTTTAGCTGTGCTACCTATAATGGACTGGCCTAACAAAGACGTTGAGAATTTAAGGAAGATAGATTGTGATACCTTCATATAATAAGGATAAGGGTAAATAGTGTATAAGATCTCATATTGCTTAGGAATGAGAAGTTTTTGTTCTTTATAAGGTTTCAATGGCGTTCCAATTGTATCATCAACTAATCATTTTAGAGTATAGATTATGTGGTTTGTGTCTTCTATTGGGACATTACCCAACCTATATGGAAAGCGACCTCCTCTAACATGAGATATGGGGACCACCTTGAGAGGTATAAAACTCGGACTCTAGGTTAGAATATTTTTTTCTTTACGCTATTTCATACAAAGAAATCCTCTCTAAGGAATGAAAAACCGACTTAATACATATATAGATATATATAACTTTCGATTCTTACCAGATGATGGGACGCAACTCATTGAATTAACATATTATACTTTTTATTTGAAAATGAGAAGTTTTGGCTCTTTATAATCTTTCAATAGAGCTCTAACTGTTGGGTTTTCTATGATGGTGTTATAAATAGTATCAGAGTTCATCTCAACCAAAAAATGTGGGTCTTGAGTGTTGCCACCTATAATAAACTAGCTAGCATGACGAGAACGTCGATAATTTAAAGGAGTAAGATTGTGATACCCTTATATGATAAGGATAAAAGTAAGTGACGTATAAGATTTTTCATTGTTTAGGAATAAAAAGTTCTTACTTTTTATAAGATTCTAATGATATTCTAATTATATTATTGACTAATCATTTTAAAGTATAAATCATATGATTTGAGTTTTCTATTGAATTGTTACAAGTCCCCCGGCCTGTATGGAAGGCGACCTCCTTTAACATGAGATATGAGGACCACCTGACAGAGGTATAAAAGTCGGACTGCAGGTTAGAACATATTTTTCTTTACGCTATTTCAAACAAAGAAATCCTCTCTAAGGAATAAAAACTGACTTACATCGGAGGTATTTTATTAACTCCAAGTCCTCATTTTCTTCGTGTCTTTGGCGATCAAGCCCGATAACCATTTGAGCGAAACACATATCGTCAGTACCATTCTAATTTCAATTTGAGACTGAAGTGTTGCACAAACCCAACAGGCTAATTAAACAGCCACGAAAATCAACACGCTTACAGCTTTCCTCCACTTAGTTCCCTGTGATTTGATGTGCATCCCATGCAGGGAATTATTTTAAAACCAGCTAATCAAACCTTGATTAAGTTCCACTCTACATGCAAGATTTCCACTCCATGAAAACTGGAAAGGTACGTGTACGTCTTGTAAAGATTCTGATGTTGACAGGATAACCCATTTTGCTTTCTTTACAAGTAGTTATCTACACATCTGGGGCCATAACTCTGACCAAATTAAGTTAAAAAAAAAAAGGTGCACGGGCGGTAGAATTCAAGCTATGTCTTGTAGAAAAGATGGGATCAGAGACTACTCATGAGGGTGGGTGTTTACTGTTTGATATTACTTGCTTTTGCTTTCCAAATCTTAGAAAATGATTGCCCTGCATGCTTATTTGTAACTCTAAATAATTGGAGTTCTAGTACTGCTTAATGCTAATTGGACGGGGAAGTGCTTCTCCCCTATTGCTTACCTTAGTTTCTTAGCAGTACCATGGCCCTACTTTCCATGAAAGTCGTAGCTAGAGATCAGGCCGAACCTCTCTTTTAAGCTCAGGCTTTCCTGATTATATCTAAAAATGGCTGGTAGTGGTATCTCATTGTTATCAACCAAACATGGAAGATATTAGAAAAAATAGAAGTTGCAATTATTGCATTGTTATCAACTAGACTGTTACAATCCAATGACTTTAATTACAAGGAAAAAAGGAGGCCCGAGGAGAGGAGAATTTTCAAGGTGCCTTGAAAACCATAAAACACGACGAAGTAGCTAGCGATATACAGGTGGGTCATTGATTCATTAACATGGTGAAGAGGTTATGCATGCAAAAAAAAAAAAAAAAAAAAAAAAACATTTAAAAAAAAAAATGAAAGGACCTACGAAATGGACCTCGCAGCAATGAAGCTTAGAAATAGATGGTTTAAGATGGTAGAGCATTTCTGGCCCCTTTAATTATTCCTGGCCTTCTGAATTAATAACCTTACAAAAGCAGCAAAGAAGTGATACTCCTCAATATCTTGGCTGAAATTGCTGCTACGTTTCACATGATAAACTCAAAAGCTGAGCGCAGACTCCTCACAAGATCCTTTACTGTCATGGAGAATCCCTCATCCATCTGCATAATGTTAAGAAGCTATTCAAGGGGGAGAACGCCAAATATTTTCATTTTAAAGACCTAACAACAGCGTTCATTAATTTTGGTATACCATAGTGAATTTAAATTTTTTAGTGGTTCGAAATTTCCATATTCGGTTCATTGAGGAATTTAAGAAATAACCTGAGCAATAATAGTGATATCAAGTGCAGAACTCCCAAATGTTATGACACTGCTATTAATGACTGTTAGGTGGAGCATTTCAATCTCAGCGATTGATTTCTCTGCCACTCCTTTCCTTTTCTCACAGTGAACTCTTATGAGGACATTTTTGTCACAGAATCTTGCTTCAATTTCTGGTAGATGCTCATCAAGGGGATCGCTGGAGAAGTTTTCACCTGAGATAGAGTTCTCACCATCAACGAAGAGTTGTGATTTCTTTAGAAAGACTGATTCTATGTTTATCTTCTTAGTTTGTTCCTCAAGTGTCTTCACTCGTTCTTGCAGTTGTTGCAGATACTTGATAGCATCGCCAAGAACAGAAGCCTTGTCCGTCTATTAATAGCATTAAGATAAAAGTTGGCATTGAGAATGCTTCAGCGGAAACAAATGATTGAATCATGCAGTACTAAAGATAACACTAGATGAAAATAAAAACCCTAACAATTACAAAAGAGTAGGAATCTAGCTACCCAAGTTGTTCAAAACAAGAGATATATTTTCGTGGAATCTAATACCTTCTTTAGGCCAGGTATTAATGCAGACAAAGCAATGAACCGCTGACTGAGCTTCTCTCGCCTTTTCCTTTCTGCTATAACGTGATCCGGTGTTTGAGAATGTCTAGTGCTTCTCCTAATACTCCTACCTCCCTGACAGGCCTTAAGTCCATAATCTTGATTCCCCAAGGAATCTTGAGAAATCAAAATATCAGAAGGAAGGGTATTAAATTTTTGGAAACATACTGCGGTCTCCTCCTTTGGCTTTAAAATGCCCATTTGATTTGCATAGTCTGCATTGGCAAATGATAGAACGTTTTGAGAAGGGGGAAGTTGTGGATACGATACATGTTCAAGTTTGGATGAGTTCCAGCTGTTGGGTTTGAGCAGTTTCATGGGTGAATCAATACCAGTCCGAGAAGTTGCCATGGCATTTTTGAGATTGAAGTTTGGATGAGTGAAAGAGTACTGTTGTAAAGTTTCTTCAAATGTGGCTGCTAGCGGCGGTATGCTTAGCTCATCGACAGAGTTCATGTGCCACTGGCTGGTGAACCTAGGATCCTCCATATCCTGCGAATTTGATATTTTCTGTGTCATTATGATCTTATTGATCTTATTCAGAAAATGCTCAAAGTACTGCTCCAAATTCTTGAGTTTCTCATGAAGCATTTCAAAACCAAAAAGTTGCATGCAAATTATTTAGCAGTAAGGTATATATAATAGCAAAAATATTATTCCAAAAAATAAATGTAATAATGCGTTCTTGTTCAGAGAATCCATCAATCTTTGTCCTAGAGTTATCACGACAGCAGAAGCACATAATTACCGCTTACCATTTCATGAGTTAACCCTCTAATGGAAGAAATCTCCATGGAAGAACGTCTCCTTATTGATAGAAAGAGCTCTAGGGAGAAATGAGAATCCTGCATGAGATCGAGGCCAAAAAGAAATATGGAGAAGTAGTACTGTACGTGGAATATTATAAAAAGAAAGCTCACCCTTCAATAATGACCAAGGCTTTCCTTTTCACCAGTTTGTTCTCATTACACTAGGATTGAGACTGCAGGATCTGCTTCCTCAGTTTTTATAGCTCAGCTTGCACATTATAGTTTACGTATGATCTGTAGCCCATTAGTGTTGCACGTCCTCAATCACGGGTTGTTCTTGTTAACTGGCCAGAGACATTCTGATACTTGATTTTTTTTATCGAAATTATGCAAAGGAAAATCACTTGTTACATCTTTTCGCGCGGGGCACTTGAAGCTGACAAAATAGAACTTATCATTATGACTAAAAGCAAGTCACTTTTGCTGTAGTGTGCCGTGTGGACTTTTAGGAGGATGCTTCACCAACAATCCTTTGAAATCAAGAGCATGGTAATTTTACGCAGATGATCTGGCATCCCATTCATAACAGTTTATAAAGCCCATGTGATTTGAGACGTGTCATCTATAATTAATATAGGGTTAAGAAAATAATTGGTTTAGTCCAAAGCCTCCCTTGACTTTGTTGTTGTTTGAGCCAATACAGTAGTGACTCGTGGCCAAGTGAGCTGATTGTTGGGCCAATGGGGCTTGTCAAACCGACTCATAAAGAGGTCGGTTCATCATGAAATTACCGGATGAAGTTCAAAATGGAAAAGGGACATAAACTATTCTTTTGAGAAAGCAATCCTATCGATGTTGCTGAAGACAGTAGTGGATCAATTAGAACTTAGTGGAGTCCAAGTTTGACGATGCTGCATGCAGGTTACAGATCATATTTCCTCATGTATGGGATATCTGTCGGTGCCGATCGAAACCAATTTACGTTATCCCGGGAAAAGGGTTGGGAACAGATGCAGTACTTGACGAAGTGTGAAATGGTTAGAATGACTGACCATTTTAGTTTTTTTTTTCCCCGGCCCCTAAGCAGACGCATTTTGAAACGAAGAATCCTGAGCACCGGTGGAGTGCTTATTATTTGAGTAAATAAAGCTTCAGTTTTGTCCATGCATATATTTCCTAACGGGGAGGAGGAAAATCGGCTGTATCGACTCTGATAGTTTTATGTCGGTTTTCGTTTTTTCTAAAGGTGATCTAAACCTAAGAGAGTCGAGAAAGAGAGTGTTGCATAGGAGAGAGAGCTACTGCAAATGATGTTGGGAAGTAGAAATTAAAAGTAGAAGACAATCCCATATTACAACAACGGCGTCGTTTCAAATATATTTTTTTCATAGGTCTTCCATGAAATGGTGCCATTTTGTTTAATATTAAATAACTTTGTTTCATTTATGTGTTGTAAATTATATATAAAAACAATGCCGTGTCGTTCCACTTAAATTTAAGTGGAATGAAGTAATTTTGTAGAAGGTATATTTAAAAAAAAGGATTTATAATATCGGCTGATTTAACAGTCTGGTCCAACTTTAAATAGAGATTGAACCGTTGAACTTCAATTTTTCACCGCATGCACGACTAGTTCTCCACCAGTTTTGACTAGTTCTTGATGCGGCCGGTCGGTTCTTATTGCCGTCGATTTTGTCGGTTCCTATACAATTCTAGTTGAGATGAGTGAGATGATAGATATGTAAATAGTAGAAAAATAATTTGATTTAAAATATTTTATGAGATTTTGAAAAAAAATTTAAATATATTATAAAGTTGAAATATTATTATAATATAATTTTTTTAATATAATTTATTTTAAAAATTGTAAAAATTGAGTTATTTTTATGTTTTATTTCAAAATTTAAAAAATTATAATAACGAAGTAATAATTAAATAAAAAAATTGAATATATATAATTAAAAAATATTTATATTTAAATATTTAATTGTGGAGATTGAAATTTTAAACCTCAAAAGTACGAGACCGTTGGCATTGTCTCTTATATATGAGGCTATGAGCTGTAGGATACATACTCCTTGCAAGTTGTGAGTGTCCCCGATAATTGAGTAATCGACTGTCCCATTCTTAAAAAAAAATCGAAGAATAATGTGAGAACCTTAATGACTTTGTACATTATTTGGTTCTTGTCGTTAAACTAGTCTGACGTGGAAATGGCAGGGAAAAACTCACCCAACAGTGGCCCACCGCAGGTTCCACGAAGGGACACGTTTGAGTCTAGATCCAAATCCAGTTCAGTACCACTGGGTTCTTACTCTTTATGCTTCCAACACCATCGAAGATCTTCTTCACTCTCCTCACATCAGGCTCCTCTTTTCAATCTCACGCGCTAACCTCTCCAGAACCAATGGCTTTACAGCCGGCCAGTCTCGAGCTCCGGGAGCTCGGGAACACGGGGCTCAAGCTCAGCTGTGTCGGCTTCGGGGCCTCGCCTCTCGGCAACGTTTTCGGTCCGGTCTCCGACGAAGATGCCATCGCCTCCGTCGGCGAAGCCTTTCGCCGCGGCATCAACTTCTTTGATACCTCTCCGTATGTCATTTTTTCCTGGAAAGTGTAATTTTGTTCGTGCGTGTGCGCACGCGTGTAAACCGGCGTTTGGTTTGCTGAGAAAATGTAGAAGAATGAAGAAAATTTGTTAGCATTGACTTTTGCTGCATAGCTGATTGTTGGAAAGTAAATGAAAGTCAAGTTAAAACCGAAGAAATAATTTTTTTTTCGTGATGCAAGTTAAATAGCAAAGGATGAAGATCCTCTCTGTTAATGAAAGAAAGGATAATATTCACTGATTGGATCGATAATGAATATTCTGTGTTTGAAAGTGAACGGATTCCAAAATCGAAAACGTTACACGTTAATGAGTCTAGTTCAGGCGGAAAAGTTGGAATATTTTATCCATAGTTCAGCAGTCGAGTTTTTAGGCAAGGGAGGTGGCCAATTTATTTGATGCGTCTCCATGTTTGTTGTTAGCTCTGGTAGTTTTAATCTTTATGTCAATAGGTGAAACTGGAGAAGAACTTATTATAGCTTTTGGTGTTAGATTTATATTACTGAGAACTCTAGCGGACAAAGATTTTGTTTTATATTACTGAACACTATTCAAGAACTCAGAACTCATTAATGCTTTGCTTGGCTGTGTAAATTTTAAGGGATCCAATTAAATGAATATCGATCTAGCATTATAAAACCTATATTACTTATGAAAAAAGAAAAAGCATTCTAAAACCTATATTATTGTAATGTGAATCTAACAAAAGAAAAACTGCTTCACTCATTTCAGCATTATGTGCTGTAATTCTCATTTAAATGTGTGTGTGTGTAGTGTTGGGTTTCAGATTTAACCTTCTTTTCTTCTTGGTTTTCTTGATCCAAGGTGCAGTTGAGTAGCTGTACTAACCTGCAAATTTTCACGTTCTGTGCTTCCCTTCCTAATTTTATTGTTCATCAATTGTTAGTTACGTTGTACTTTCCTTGTTTCAGTGCATTGATAATATGCTTTGTTGCATTGATAATATGCTTTGTTTCTGATAACTAATTCACTGCAGAGTTCTGATAGTGTATCTTCTTTCTCTTACCTTATTTGTCTCATTTTTGTTTTTAGATACTATGGAGGAACTTTGTCAGAGAAGATGCTCGGTAAGTCACTAAAGGCTCTAGGAGTTCCAAGACACAAATATATTGTATCAACAAAGTGCGGGCGGTACGTTGAGGGTTTTGACTTCAGTGCTGATAGAGTGACTAGGAGCATTGATGAGAGCTTAGCAAGGTTGCAGCTAGACTATGTTGATATATTGCAATGCCATGACATTGAATTTGGATCTCTGGATCAGGTGCTTAATTAATTAAACCTGTTAACTTTCTTTGAATGTGGACTCTGTTTCTTGATGGTTGTTGTAAAATTCATTGTGGTGGTGACACTTGGATTCTTTAAATGGTTTTGTTAACAGGTTGTCAACGAAACTATTCCTGCCCTTCAGAAAATAAAGGAAGCAGGGAAGATCCGTTTTATTGGAATTACTGGACTTCCATTGGAAGTTTTTACATATGTACTCGATCGAGTGCCACCAGGCACAGTGGATGTAATTCTGTCATATTGCCACTACAGTATTAATGATTCAACATTGGAGGATTTATTACCCTACTTAAAGAACAAAGGGGTTGGAGTAATTACTGCTTCTCCACTTGCAATGGGTCTTTTGACTGAGAGAGGTCCCCCAGAGTGGCACCCAGCTTCACCTGAGCTCAAGGTGTTCTTCTCTTCAAATGACAAATTCTAAAATTTTATGTTTCTTTTGCATCATTAGCTAACTCAAAATTCTGATTCCTTTTAACCAACATCATATCTGTATGTTAGCATATGCATATGTGTCAGCAGATCAAGCCAATGGGAAAAAATGAAAAATTCTTTACCCGATAGATAGACACATTACAAGAATTAATGATCATTTTATAGAGTGAGAATATCTCTTCTGATTATGGAGATTATATTATACAAAATATTCAGATTAGAGAAGTGCTCCTACCAAAGTCCTTTCATGAATATCTGCAACTAGCTTTATGTTCTATAATGGAATCAAGAATGTTTATTTTCTTTTTTTCAATATCTGAGAAGACATGATACTCGAATTGCATTACTAAAATGAATGGTAAACGAAAATATATATGTTCAATGAATCTAACAGCCTGTTAAGTTTTGATATACAGCCACATAATGGAGTCATTGAGAATGTTAGATGTTCTCAAAGATGTTATAACTTATTTGCTTACAATAGATGGACCACATTTTTTAAATCTCTTTATTTTCTGAAGCATGTAATATAAGGTTGCTAACTGCTTGATCTGTTTCATATTTTCAAAAAGTCTGCATGCCAAGCTGCTGTTGCCCATTGTAAAGAAAAGGGGAAGAATATTTCAAAGTTGGCTCTGCAATATAGCCTGTCAAATAAAGACTTTTCATCTGTTTTGGTTGGAATGAACTCTGTTGGACAGGTAAGTTTCTTGGCTCAAGTATATGTGTGCCTTATTGTTTGTTTTATAATTAATTCATGTAGATAAGTTTTCAGTTGATTCTCCTCCTGGTGAAGTTTCATTGCAAAGATCAGATGGTCCACATTATTGCAGCTTCTAACATAAAGCACAACAAACTTATTAAGCACTCCCTTTTTAATGAATAAATTTTGAATCTGCAGTCTTTTCCCCTCTTATAAGCCATAACTTAAAACTGAGCCTTGGAATGATCTACCCACTCTAAACTGTAGCGTCCTAAAGATCAGGTGCTCAAGCACTTTTGATGGTAAATATATCTTCATCTGAAATAGCCATGCCATGTCCTTTAAACCAGGTTATATCTTACTATCAGGAGTATTGATTGCCATAATTCCTAATGTAATCTGTACAATCAGGACCAGCCCAATTCAGTCTCAGATTCTTAATGAAATCTGCCAGAGTAGTTTTCGTTGGATATCCAAATCTACAGTTATCCTACCCCCATCTCACTCCACCATCTGGGCCTGCCTTTGTGTCTTACTTCCAACTGGAATCAATGAGCCTGATATGGTATTTATTTATTTTTTGATGAATTGGTATTTATTTAATATTTGAACATAGTAGTTTTTGAACCTCCAGGTATAATCCATAACTGCTAAAGAGAACTTTTTGTGTATGCTTCTAAGGTCGGCCAGGCCACACATTCCACACATCCTTCACATGCACCTGAAAATAAAGCTTTGTCCGTATGAAATTTACCTGAAAATTAATTCAAGCACCTGTCAAACATGCACCTCCCTGACTAATACAGAAGACCCTTGTGCTGTATATGAATTAAGTATTATTTTCTATTAAACAACGTCGAAATATCCCTTAAAAGCCGTGCTCTATTAACCGCTGATTAACTCATGGCATTTTGATGATCAGGTGGAGGAGAATGTTGCTGCTGCTATAGAAGTCACAACTGTTGGCAAAGATGTGGAAACGCTGTCAGAGGTTGAAGCTATCCTGAAGCCCGTGAAGAATCAGACATGGCCAAGTGGAATCCAGCATTGATAACTACTACTTATGTGCATTGGTTTTTTTTTTTTTATTTTTTTTTTATTATTTTTTTTTTTTATTTTTATTTTTATTTTTATTTTTATTTTTATGGGCATGTGAATTGGTCCATTAATAACAAGTTAATCCAATTGGGGACGAATTCTATTGTTGTGAGGCTCTGCCTGTATAAGAGGAAATAATTTTTCGATGGGGATGTATCCAAATGCTTTAATGTTACGAGCATATCATGTATGAATAATATCCTTCTTTGTGGATAATTGAGGCTTCGATTTATTTTTTCGTTTATATATAAAAAGGCAGAAGTTTTGGCCGGAATTGGAAATTGCCATCTTTTAGGAAGTGAGTATGATCTAACACGTCAAAAACTTTGGGGGGCAGGAGAAAAAGACTTTAAAGTTTTAAAGTTTTGGCAGGAGAAAAACTTTCGGGGAAGTCAGCCGTTGGAATATCAGATAGAACAGAGTACAACAGAATAAAAAACTTCAATTAACATCAGATAGAACAGAGTACAACAGAATAAAAAACTTCAATTTTCTTTTCTATCTAATGGTAAACAATTATACATATGCAAAACTATGAATCGAATTGTTGTATCCCTAGATGATCAAGGGTTTAGGTGTAACAATCATGGGACCTGTGATGGAACATGTTTGCAGCTTGCGCAGGGGGACGCCCGACATCATCTATGACGAAGGACAGTAGGGAGAAAACCAGACGTCAAGCTTTGCTGTGAACCTGCATATCGTGGAAATAACGCTACCTATCAACCTGCTGTAATGGCCGCCAAGCAATTTCATTATCGTCTGTGTAGCCCTGAATAAGAAAATCAGCACAATTCTTTTGGCATCCATGGTTATACGGATTATGAAATCGCCCATCTGGACCACGGAGATACCCATAACGAATGGCATTCGCTAATTCATTGGTGGTGATATTTCGAGCTGTCTGTGTTATAAATATAAACACTCCATTGTCAATTAGCAACTACTCAGGAATTCTGAAGACTGCTACCGAAAACATCAAGATAGTATAAAATTCATGTACATTCCTGGCAGCATACCTCAAGAGTATATAACTATATAGGTAATGGTTTAGTAAATCACCTGTGAGGCCTGTGACGTAGTTAAGATGGTAGCGGCGAGCAAAACAATAATGTCCATGAGCAAAAATGCAACAACGCCAGGATTCTGAACTACCACATGATGGATCCATGTTTCTTCCGTTGACAAGGCTGGTATTGATGTCCAAATCCCTATGACAGAAACAATGATGGTATATAGTCCAAAAATGAATATGATAAACATTATAAACATGTATACATCACTGCAGATTAAACCAGCATACTTTGAATGGCAATTGCCGCAGCAAGGAATGATGTCAAAGCTGCCATGCAGATAAAAACAAAAAAGTCCCGCTTGTTCCTCTGCAAGATGCATCATTAAGATGATAGTGAAACTGATCAAAAGGAAACAGATTAAAAGAAGGAAACGATAATGCTCTGAATTTAATAGCAAAATCACATACAACTTCTTTTTTAGCGTGTTGTAGCTGCATGTATTATTTACTCAACAGAAGAACATACAAAATTGAGAAGAGGTAAACAAAAATATGTTTTTTTTGGCACCGGGTGTCCAAGAACAGCGTCCCGACTAATTCTGGGAGTGCACAGGCCCTCCCATATATCTACATATTTTAAACCAGCATAAGGTTTTCAGTATAATTTTAATCCCGTTGACAGCAGCGAAAAAGAAACAGTTTGCTGATACAATTTTAATCCCATATATCTAAATATTTTACAAAGAGTTTTATGAATCCAGCATAATGTTTTAATTTCCCTATTTCTTTGGGACAGAAATAGTTTTTAGTACAACTCACCTTTCCCACACAATTAGATATCCACGGGCAGTGATGGTCAAACTGTTCCACACATCGCTTACAGGTGGGGCAATGCTTGGATCGAACTGGTCTTATTATCTGAAAATATGAGAAAACATAGAAAAGATATTCAAGGCAGCACCTCAATAATTTATATGCGTTGAAAGAACATTTCCAGTACATCTATCCAAAAATCTTCGGAAAGAAAAGGTTTAGAGTAAACCTTGCAGGTAGGGCATAGTTGAGACCAATTACCGGTCCATATAGGGGAACCTTCCAGATCAATATTCAACAAAAGATCCTATAGATTATCAAAAAATCAGAATACAGTTGTATCTGCACACATTTGCACAGCAAAGAATAGAATATTATCTTGGACTCTTATGTATAATATGTTTTTTCATAAGTGACTCTTATATATAATGTGTTTCAGTTGTATTATCTACTCTCTTTTTTTTTTATGTGTATTATCTACTTTTTGATGTAGACAGATTGAATAGGACTACAGAACTGGACCGCCACTAACTACTTCGATTTAAATTTGGGTGGTGAATTCTAAGACCCAGTAGATTTCCCCATTGCATATATCTGAAATGCTGAATAATATTCTTACTGGATGACATCATCCCCTACCACTCTGTATCTGCTCTGTTTACAGGACTACCGCCTATCATATAATCAACATAACCCTTCTTTGAAGTGAGCCATTTTATTGTGACAACTCACATAACTACGAAGAACTTTATTATTATTTTTTTATTGGCAACGGGTGTCCAAGAATAGCATCTCGACTAATCCCAGGGATGCACAGGCCCTCGGCAATAGGCAACATATACTGCATTGGAGATAGTACACACCTCTGTATCTTTATGACTACCCACATCTCCCTGCCTTTTTACATAACCGGGATCTTTACTGCATCCAATAATGAGAGAATATCAAGGAAGTAATTTTGATAAAAGTACAACAGTACAATGGCAAGCTCAATGTAGCAGCGCTCCTTCCAGATGCATAAAAAAAGGGTATACATCATGTATAGTAATAATGCCATGAGATAGCTATTTTTTATCAGTAGCAATACAATGAGATAACTAGCAAATTCTAAAACTGTTAAATTGTAAAACACATGTTCAACAGAGCACAAGATTACCTACTACACCTGTAGAACATAATAAGTGAACCAACTGCCAGAGAAACAGTAGTCCATCCCCAAAGTCCGACAACAGCAGTAACCTTTGTAAGGTTAGGAGCTACCACAAGTAGTAAAAAGTCAGTCATGATTGCCAACATCACATACCTACATCTGCAACAAGAAGGAAATCGCAAAATAATAGTTTATTCACCTGCAAGAACTGTGTTGATGAAGAGAACCGTGAGAATTATTATAATACTGAAAAGAATGGGAGCGTATCCTATATCTGCCATCTTTCCACAGCAAAGTTTGTCTACCCAATGGTTGCTGTGAGCCCACTGTGCATTAGACTGCCCAAAATCCCAAGAAAAGAAAGACCATTATCAGTGGAAACACATCAAAGATATGGACAATTTAAGACAGACTGAAGACCAAGTTTGGATTAGAGTAACTGCAACATAAAAGTGGAAAGAAAACAAGGATTTGGGAATTGTGTACAATTAGATGGGGAGCACAGAGGTATTTAAAACAACAGAGTACCGGTTCTCTCAGAAAAACCTTAGACATGTTGCTAATGTAAATCAACATGACAACAGCTCTCCCAATAGTTACTGCCATTTACTGTCAAAGACACCGTAACAACAGTGTACTTAGAACTTATAAAAAACAACATTGTACTAGGTAAACCACGTAAAAATCCCATTTAGAATTCTTATACAGGAACAACAAAAAAGGGTAATACCAATACAAAGATACATACAAGGAAAACTGCAACATGCCGATGACCTTTATCAGATGCAAGCTGAACAGGAGTAAATCCAGCATTATCTTTCACCATTAGCTCCTGTTTTGTGCCAGCATGTACAAGCACAGTGCATGCCTCCACATTTCCTCTTATTGCAGCCCAGTGCAAAGGGGTACAACCTTAAATGGGATATCAACATCATCACATCTAGAGCATAAATTAACACAATTACCAAAGCCACCATATTTTACAAAAATTACTAGCCATTAGGATGTAGATCAACACAAATTATGACAGAAATTTGGTGTAATAGTAGGAATATTATCCATTCATTTATTTACTATCATATATTCATAAAAGTATCAGGGAATTTCTGGCTCATCTGCTATATTAAATGTAATCAAACTATTTTTTAACTGAATAATAATAATAAGTGAGAAATCATAAAACCAGCTCAAGAAGATTTCAATTGCTGAGTTATCATACCTTCAACACAAATTATGACAGAAATTTGGTGTAATAGTAGGAATATTATCCATTCATTTATTTACTATCATATATTCATAAAAGTATCAGGGAATTTCTGGCTCATCTGCTATATTAAATGTAATCAAACTATTTTTTAACTGAATAATAATAATAAGTGAGAAATCATAAAACCAGCTCAAGAAGATATCAATTGCTGAGTTATCATACCTTCTTTATCTTGTCTCCCTTGGCATGCATATCTAAATAGAAGCAATCTAACTGTATCTGTAAATCCTTTATATGCAGCCCTGATTGCAAACATGAAAATAACATATTTTCTTATGATAATCTTAAAAAATATTTTTGTTTCCAAATTATACAATACTGCTCCTTATGATCTCATAATCCAAACAATTAAGAATAGTTGACCAAGACTTGACCTATTAGTCAGATACGAAGTTTTGTTAAAAACTAGAATGAGATCACAGAATAAACCATCTCAGTTATAGAAACTAACAATTCATAGCTCATAGACATACCAGTGAAGAGGGCTCCTCCCCTCATTATCAGGTGCATCAAAATCAGCTTGATACTTTGCAACAATGTGGTTCAAGAAAGCTGTCTGCCCATATTGAGCGCCAACATGAACTGCCTGCAGAGAAGATGCAATTATAAAAATAACAAACTATTGACATATATACCCATTGCATGTGGAATAAATTGGCAATTAACACTGAGCACTTACTTTTGGAAAATACGCGAGATTAATTGGTAACAAAATCCTTCCAACCATAATAAGGAGGTAGGAGGAGTTCCTAGATGGTCTACTTCATAAATACGCTCACCAACAGTTAAGTCTCCCCACTTACACAATTTGGCATTCTCAATCATATGACAGTTGCGACCTTACTACTATTATTGAATGGTACCTATTTGGCTTATTGCATCAATGTATAGAGAATGAAACTCAAGTTGCAATTTTTTTTCCCAAACTACTAAAGGTCAGCCAACTGAATCCTTTTTAGCCACTGCAATGTCTTCTACTTCATAAATAACTGAGTAAAAGTTGATCCTGAAATTGCACAGCATCTCAATAAAAGTGTATCCTCTGCCAAAGCTTAGGACCATTTGAGTAGAGCAATTGTTGCTAAACAAGACACGACAAATTTCATCTAAACTCTACATCGTAAGTGGAAAATCTTCCTTTTCCCACTACATTATCCTTTCTGTTTTCATCTTCATGCACACCAGAGAAAAATCATTGAAGAGATATTTTGAGCATAAATAATTTATGTTTCAAGATCCTCAATGTTCACAATTCACCATACTAAAAGAAGTGGACAGAAAGAGCGGTAAGATCCATCAAAGGGAAGCATATCGATAGATATCATGAATCATGATCATTTGCCAAATAAAAATTGCCATAATTATTTCAATATGACCATTATGTATTTACAAGTACAAAGTGACCAACTCTAAATTCCAAGAGAATAAATTAAAAAAAGAAAGAAAAAAAGATGAGAAAATTACCCTATACCCATTGACATCAACTGCCTCAACCCTGGCTCCATTCTGCAAGAGCACATCTGCAACACCAATGGCTCCCCGAACCGCCGCCCAATGCAGAGCCGTCTGTTGCATGTTGTCAGTTTCATTGACATCGCCCCCATGCTTCACGAACAAAAATGAAAATGGCATATCGAACTATATCAAACCTCACCCACGCCATAATCCAGCAATCCAAAGAATGGTGCATACACCTATACATAACATGTTTCATCAACTGCACGGGATTCTACAAATTTTGTTCTTTTGTTTTTCCTTCTTTTCCAGTGAAAGCAGAGTTCAGATAAATTTCAACAAACTCACCACACAATCCATTTCTTACACGGATATGCATAAATATCCAGTTGTTTCCCTTTTGTAACTCAAGTTAAGCTAATTTGAACAGAACTCACAGTAGAATTCCCCATTCCAGAACATTTTGACGTCATACTCATTCCCATACATGCACAAAAGTCTAAGTATTGAGAGTACCTCAATGATGTACTGCACAACATCGGGGAAGTTGTTGAGAGCGGCCCATTGGAGAGCATAATACCCATTCAAATCGGGTTGACAGAGAGAGGCTCCGTCTTCTTCGACGAACTTCCTCAATTTCTCAAAATCGCCATATGCGGAGGCGGTAAACACGTCGAACACAGCCACCTCGCTACTGTTATGCTGGGCTTTTGCGTCCGATGACACAACCTCGATCTCCGACGAAGACATTATGAGCTACAATACATGCGAACGAACCGGACGAAGAATTAGGGTTTAGGAGAACTGGGGAGGTCTAGGGTTTATAGCTGATTGTTTTGTACACATGAGCTATTAAGGCGAAGTCTGTTCAAGATGGAACGCGCGAAGTTTACAGAACTTCCTTTGTGGCTCCGGCTACAATCAATACATCACGGATGTTTAGACTTTCTAGAACAATGGCACTGCGTCTAATTAATTTTTTTAATCATTTTATTCTCTATATATAAATAACACAATTTAATTTTAATATTTAAATTTATAAAAAATTCAATCCAAGTACAGTTGGGAAAAAAAAGAAAAAGAAAATCGAATGATGATTGATCCTTAAGCGACAACAGCATACACGACGATAAAATTGGCGTCCCAATAAGTCACGATTCAAGGTTCAAGGTTCAACCAATGCAACCATACAGAAAAAAAAAAAAAAAAAAAAAAAAAAAAAAAAAAGGAGAAGGGCTGTATTCAACACGCGCCTCGAACACCGCATGCCTATAAATGTATCATCGGCGGCCAAGCCAATTACACACTGCCACCTCATTATTGAAACGAGATTTTATCAGGACTCAAGAGTACTCAGTCGCCGAACACTAGTTCTGTTCTGTGGTTCTCACTCTCACAGTCGAATCCTGAGAGAATCCAATCATGGCGGTCACCAGAGCCATAGCCGTGGCGAGCAACACTACCACCTCCTGCCTGCTCTTCAAGAATCCCTTCCTATCGAAACATACGCCGTACAACACCAGTCTTCGTTTCAAGAACCTGAGGGCATCGTCCGCGGCAAAGAGGTTGTTTACTTGTAGAGCTATTTACAATCCCGAGGTTCAGATCAAGGAGGAGGGTCAGCCTGAAACGCTAGACTACAGGGTCTTCTTCGTCGATAATACTGGCAGGAAGGTGCTTTCTCTTACTTGGCTCGAATCTTGTTTGGTTCCCCAGAAAAATGGAGGAGTATATTGAACTGTCATTTGGCGCATTGTTTGGTTGACGAGAAATGTGGGAAAAGGATGATTAATTATAGTTCTGAACAAAATAGCCCTTTGCATACTCAATTCTACCGTTCTAATGTCCGTTTGCTTTTCAATGAAAATTTACATAGAAAAGGGAGGAATTTATGCTTTTGATTTTAGAGTTTTCGAGTTCGTTGATTTGCAAGCAAGTTAATTCTAGGAAGACTTTTATATAGCTTGTTGTTTAGAGGGAGGTTTTGTGGTTCTAATTGCTCGATCTGCGTTTGATATACTACCAGTTTCAGGATCCTTTGTAAGCGCTTCTGGTTACCTTGAAAATGTTGGAAATGAAAAGAAAATTGACTCCTGATCTTGTACTTTCGTTCATTTTGGTTGGTCAAAGAGGGTTTCTTTTTTTCGTTGCTCAGTCTGTGTTCGAAAGACTACTAATTTTTGCTTTTATCCTCTGACATTTTATTGCATAGAAGTTTCGGAAAATAAATGAAAACAAAATCAATGGTTTCAGATTATATACAGCTCGGAACGAGGATGAATTCTGTATGATGTTGATACTAATAAAAGACTGTTTGGCTTAGTTGAAACGGTCATCTAGTTTTAGATATGATGAACAGCATAAAACATGACATCAAGATTATACTGGTTTCCTTTGCCCTATTTTGCTTTCTGCCATTGCCCCCTGTTTACTGTTTGGCAAAGATGTGTGAGGATAGAAATGATAGTTGTTATAAGATAAATGGAAACCCCTTTTTGTCGTCTTTGTGAACTAATATTGAAATAAGATATTGTTTTCTGTCACAGATTTCCCCTTGGCATGATATTCCGCTGAGCTTGGGTAATGGTGTTTTCAACTATATTGTTGAAATCCCCAAAGAATCAAGTGCAAAGATGGAGGTAGCCACTGATGAGCCATATACTCCCATTAAGCAGGATACGAAAAAGGGAAAGCTTCGATACTATCCGTAAGATCTGATATTCTATCTTTGTGTATGCTATTGTTTGTCCTAAATATGTGCTTGTCTTTTTGGTCGTATGAATTTTCATTAAAAGATATCCAGGCTCAACTGTTGGTTGAGTTTGCAAGCCTTAATTTTGAATGTGGAAAACAGGCTAGCTCTGGTGCTCACTAGTTGAGTGTGCAAGCACTAGTTAAGAAAATCTTTTTTATTAAGAAAATTGTTCACCCATGGTCATTATGGATACAGAAAGATGGGGGGTCTCAATGTCCATCTGTATATATAAGCTAGTTATGACCATAAACCATTTTCACCTATTCTTAGGTTTTTACTGCTTTATGAGGATCCTATATCACTAAAATCTTTTGAGTTTTACCTCCTTAAAATGTCTGAATCCTGAATCATCTTGTTTTATGATTGTCAGCTACAATATAAATTGGAATTATGGATTGCTTCCGCAGACATGGGAAGACCCATCGTTAGCTAACTCTGAAGTTGAAGGGGCATTAGGGGATAACGATCCAGGTATATAACCACACAATTATTTTAGGGCTGACCATTCTTGTATGTTTTAGATCAAGTAGAAATTGAGAATAATACCCTTTATGTTTTCATCTAAACTGTAGTTGATGTTGTCGAGATTGGTGAGAGTCAAAGAAAGATTGGCCAAGTTCTTAAAGTCAAGCCCTTGGGTGCTTTGGCCATGATTGATGAAGGGGAACTTGACTGGAAGATAGTTGCAATTTCGTTGGATGATCCAAGAGCGTCTCTTGTGAATGACGTTGATGATGTCGAGAAGCATTTCCCAGTATGCCCATTTTCTAAGTGCTGATACATATTCCTAAAATAACCCCCCTCTTTTACTCTCTCTTGCTGTGCTTGATGTTGTAGTATCTTCAGTTATCCTCCAAGTCATTATGCCAATTTTTTTTATTTTTGGGTGGAAACAGACCAACCACTGTCTATGAGTTGTATCGAGTAACCACCTTTCCTATAAATTAGAATGTAATGAAGGTGCAGCAAGAAAGTGGGGGTGAAATTCTCTTGCATTTTGAATATTCTAACACACAGCAATGGTAAAGTTTAAAAATAAGCCATGGCTTAAAAGTACAATCAACATACAGTTTTAATTGGAGGGATTACTGTGCAAAATAGGGATTAACTGTACATTCTCTATGTGAGCAGAATGAGTTAGGATTATGGCTGGTGTAAATTTCCGGTCTCTCTTAAGTAATGAACCATTATTTAAACCTTGTAATAAGCTTAACATTTTTTGTTTTGAATTACGAAGTCTTGTAATAACTACATGATGCAAAGGAAATTGGTGGTGAGCCTTGTGGAACCAAAATATGGCTTGGTGGTGTTTAGTATTTCAGCTAATTTATCCGTTATTTGCACGTGTCATAAGCATAATAGTAAATATATTATCAACTGATTAATCCATTTTTTTCATTCAGCATGTCTTTTGTGGACTTCTCTATCTATATTTAAAATAAATAAAAAAAATTAAAAAAAAAATTGCTAATTATTTTCAGTAATCAAGTTTGACATGCTAGAAGAAACTGCTTTGGGCATTGGTTGTCATGGTATACCCAAAAGGGAAAAAAATAGTGCAGTGTTTCTTATGTACAATTTTCCAGTCACAGTAAGCAAAATTTATGGGGCCTAATCTGATGGTATTTCAGGGAACTCTCACTGCAATTAGGGATTGGTTCAGAGACTACAAGATTCCTGATGGGAAACCTGCTAACAAGTTTGGTCTTGGAAACAATGCAGCAAACAAGGTATTGTTTCTTTCAAGTTGTCTGCTTTTCTGTGCTTGATTCCTTGAGAATGCTCTCCATGCCTGTCATTTTCTATACAAATTGAGTTTGCAGCTTATTACAATCAAGGTTTTCCCGACATTTTCATTATTTATTATTTGAAAGTTTTCTTTAATGTGATGGCTGTGCTCTTGATATATTTCTTCAGCACCGTATCTCACCATAGCATGATGTGGATCAAGTTTGGTCATATATCATTGATGTTGCTATTGCACGATGCATGCTTTACATATGGTTATCTTTCTTTTCTTGTTGCATCTTTAACATGTTGGAAATTTCCAAAGTAATCAACAGCTCAACCATGCTAAAGGGATCCTGAACATGATGGTACATCACTGCCCATACCAAAACAGTTGCTAAATGTGTCGTAATGGAACTGTGCATTGAACCAGCCTCTAGTTTTCTCTTTATATGTCTGGGTTGATCTTTCGTCTGAGCTTTTCTTTCTTCTTTATCTTTTTGATCAAAATAAAAACAAAAAGTAAAAAATGCCACAAGATGAAACCATTTCAGGAAACTCCATTTCACAGCATCATACACTCCGCTCGACATTATAATGATAAGGGGATAAGGAAAGTGTCAGCAAGCTTTTGAGGACTTGAAGAGGACCATGACAGAGGAAATAATATTGAGATTAATTCTGTCATTGCATTATCACCACTTGTTGGGGAAATCAAGACACACGCACACATGCACAATGACAACAAGCGTCATGGTTTGGCAACTGCCTACGTCCACAAAGAAAGAGCTTCACTATTAAATAGTGGAACACAGAAAATATTACAATGGAGGAGGATCACACTCCTATCAACTCAACTCTCTTCTTTTCTCTTAGGGCTGACCCTTGCTCTTACTCTCTCTTCTCAACTCTTCACGCTAGAGCTCTTCTCTTGTGTGTTTTTCTCCTTCAACAAACCTCTCCTATTTATAGGAGAGGCTTGAGGCAATGCAGCACCCATTTGTTGGGTGTGGCAATTCTTGACATTAGAGGAGAGGTGCAGCAGAAATCTTTGACATAGAGGAGGGGCAACCGGTTTCTTTTGACATTAAGAGGAAGTAGCTAGCCCCACCTTCTAGATGGGCGTGGACCCATCAATTCTTCCCCTCCATGCCCATCAGAGGAGAATGCTAATTTCCTCTACTATCCTAGCTATGTCTTTGCATAACTCGAGCTTATCAATAGTAACCACCTTCGCTAGCATGTTCGTTAAATTCTCTTTCGTATGGATCTTCACAAGCTTTAGCAGCTGTTGTTCCATCGCTTCGCATATCCAATGATAGTGGATATTAGTTCATGAAAAAACCACTTCATCCACAACATCTACCTCTGTTGTACATAAAGCAACACATTTTTTGCAACTTGGACTGTCAAGAGACAGCTCCTCCTCTTTAGTTGGTTAATCATGGGCCTATCCTCACCAATGATTAACATATCATCAACGTAAAGGAGTATAACAAATTTCCCAAGCTGGCTACCCATTCGAGTACGACTCAAATTAAGGAGTATAGGAGTCTCTTAATGTGATGGCTTTCTCACTCATGTATCCGAGTCTCTTATGCCATAGATTCGATGATGCCTTTGCTTCCACTGCATTTGAGACTATCAAAACTGATCTTCACATGAGTTTTGTACAACGTACCGCAAATGTGTCCTTGGGCAACAACCATGGCACCTTGTGACAGTTTCGAAGTGCCTTTGCTGAAATAGCTATGATAGCCCTTTTGATCCAGGGCTGTCCTGAAAATCGGATTGAACCGCATGTCAAGAACGTGTCGAACATCCTTCAACACCATGGTGCAATCGATGTTGGTTTTGATTTGCACATTGCCAACTCCCACGATCTTTGAGACACTGGTGTTCCCCATCTTTACCGTAACAAAGTCTCCAGCTTGGTACGTTGTGAAAAACTCACTATGGGAAGTGGCGTGGTATGATGCTGATGTGTCAACCACTCACTCAACATCGTGGTTTGCAACGTGCAAATAGGGCTGCAAATGAATAGAGTAGTTCGTGAACAGTTCAAGTTCGGCTCGTGTATACTTGTTTCATTTAAAAAATGATATGTTTGTAAACACTAATATAGATTCAAATATTAAATGAGCAAAACTCGTATAAACTAGGCTCAATTCAGTTTAGACTTGTGAACAAAACTCGTACAAGCTTGGTTTGACTCGTTTAAGCTCGTTTTGAAACTCGTAATATGTTTTATATATGTATGTGTTATATATATATTATATGTTAGTTATATTTTCTATACTTAATGATTTATTATTAATTTATTTATAGTTTACCTTATTTAATATAGATATCTACTTATCAAAAAATATATATATAGATATGTTCCCAAAATGTGTATAGGATCATTTGTAGAATAATATATCATACAACTACAACTATTGATTTATTATCTTATCTATATGTATTAAATAGTTTAGTTTATCACATTTATCTTGTGTATTATTCTTTTAATTTATAACTATAAGTTATTTTTATAAAAATAAAAAATAAATAAAAAAAGTTACCATAAGAAGTTTGAATCAAAATTATTTGGTTGAATAGTTAAATGGTTTGAGTTTTTTTTTTGTAAAATTTAAATTTTTTTTATTAATCAAAAGATAAGATTAGAAATTTCAAAATAAAAAATTGAGTTCGAGCTCGAGTCATTTGTTTATTTTTAGTCGAGCTCGAGTCGAATTCGAACAACATTAATGGTTAACTAACTGAGTTCGAGCAATGATATTCGAATTTTATTCGAGTTAGAGCAAGTAAACATGTTGATTGAGCTCAAGTACTGATGTTCGAATTCGACTTGATTCGGTTTATTTGCAGCCCTACATGCAGACACGTCTCGTCATTAATGGAGAGTACTGCTTCATATCCCGAAAGGGTACTAGAGTTGCATCATGTTCTTTCTGACTACTTTGATCTTGCTCTCTTTGAGATTTGCAGCAGTTCTTCCTCGTGTGGCCTTCTCTACCACAATGGTAACTCTTTAAGTTACCCTTCTGCTGGTTCTTGCTATCGCTAGACCTTCAATGTGTTTGAGACTTCCCTCAATTTCTGCCTCTACCATTATTTTAAGGCCTATATCTACTCTCAATGACAAGGGCATGAGACTAAATCATGCTCGTTTCCTTCCGTCTGGCCTCTTCATTAAATAGGGCATCCTTAACCATTGTCATTAAGGGTGTAAATCGATCCGGTCTGAGGGGTGATATTTTCGGTCAATCATTTTTCCTAGATCAGACCGGGCTGAACCGAACATTCATAGGGACCAGACCGGATTGGTAGCTATCGGTTCGGCCCAATTATTATTTTTTAATCTTTTTCAAAGAAATTAATAAAAAAATTTATTTAAATTACTAAATTAAACTTAAGTGAATAATTAAAGTAGATTATGTAATCAACTCATTAAAAAAATATTTTATATAGTCAATGATAATAAATTAGATGAAAATTACATCATTAATTTATATAATTACTATATGAAAAGAATATATTAAATTATTAAAAATATTTTTAAAAAATATATAGGAGTTTGGTCCATTGGGTTTGGTCTGGTTCAAAATTTATAGACTCTAGGACCGGACCGAATGGTCTCGATACACAATTTATTGAACCGAGATCGACTGGTCTAAAGTTCCATTTGGACAAAAAATTACCGAACTAACCGGTTTACACCCCTAATCGTAATGGTAAATTTGCCATCTGGAGTAGAGTTACTCAAGGAGACCACCAACGTCTCCCAGCTGTCCGGTAATGAGCTGAGAAGTAGTAGGGCTTGTTCTTCATTGCAAAAAATCAGCTTGATAGACTTGAGCTGATCAACTAGGTTTTGAAACTCACTAGTGTGCTCAGCAATAGAGGTATCGCTCTTCAACTTCAAGTTAACAAGCCATCTCATCAAGAAACACTATGGTTGATCCATTGTTTAACCTGACCGATAGTCTTCTTGGGCATCTTTTTCCACACCTAATCTGTAACATTATATGGCTTCGTCCTCTCATTTTCCAAGGGGTTAGACAAATCTTTACAGTTCAGGAGATCTTACATCTGAGGTCTCCAAAGACTGTAATTTGAGGAAGTTAGCTTTATCATGGTACCTAATTCTGAATCCTCCATGGATTTAGACTGATTCAAAGTTCAAAATGCAAGTACAGAATCTTCGAGGTGGAATTGTGAAAATTGAACAGCACGGTTGCGTCCAGAAGCCTGATTTTGTTAAGAAACGAGTCTTGTTTCGTCAAAATGGGCCTCAGATAGCACAAGATACAGCAAGAAAACCCAAAAAAAATTTCTGTAGCGAGTGTAAAGTATGGGTTGCGTGAAAATATTTAGGTGCATGCACAACACGTGCATTCTGCCATGTAGCGCCTGAGCATTTCGTAAGGCTCATGGCTCTCATGTACATTGATGCGCTAGGCACTGAAAATGCGCGTGGTGGAGCATGAGAGCGTGCATTTCACACGTTTTTCAAAGGCTAGTGTGCGTGTAACTCATGCCTATGTTCTTCTAAAACGCATGGAGAACGAGTAGGGCGCGTGGGTTTTCACGCTTTTTACGTGCCAAGTGCGTGAGCGCATGTAACTCACGTGTTTTGCAACTGTAGGGGCGCGTGAGCGCATGTATATCACTTCTATTCTACATCTAGAGCAAGTGGGGGTGCTTTCAGTGAGTGAACAGGAGTGCATGCGCGCGGTGTCTTTTTAGCCTTTGGTTCTCATCGTTGGCTCTCTCTAATACCAGTTGTTCCATTCAAATTCAGGTTTGGTGTATTTTGGATAGTTTTTCACATGCTTTTTGGATCATTAGGGGCTCTCTAGTATTGATTCAGTGTTTTGTTGTATATATCCAGTATACTTGGTTACTGTATTGATACATAATATCTTTACATGTAGAAAAAAAAAAATTATAATCACTGTTGCTACTACTGTAACCATCATCACCATCATCATCATTATTATTTTTCATTATATTATATGAGTGTATCGAGTTCTCCCATTATATTTAGTTTTTTTCCCCTTCTCGTATTTTATCTTTTCTTTGATTTAAATTTCTGCCTTATGAGCAGGATTATGCTCTTAAAGTCATCACCGAGACAAATGAATCGTGGGCTAAACTTGTTAAGAGATCGATTCCTTCTGGAGAGCTTTCACTTGCATAGATGCATTGGCAGACTGCAAGGCAGTGTGTTACAGGCGGGACTGTCAGTGCCCATCAGAGATTTTCCTTTCAGCAAGCAATCCCGAGCAATATGATATGTTCGGGCCAAGGCCAATTTTTCCCATTATGGAGCAGGAACGATGCATCATTCATTTGTTGTTCTTTTTACGTTCTCAAACTTAAGATTCGGACCCTGCCGGCTTGAATAACAGAAACAAATATGCAAATATTTTATGGATTACTTTATGTTTCGTGGACCATAATCCCATCAGTGCTTGTGTGAAAACATGAAAAGTTGTCCATTGTCAAGCTGGATTTGAACACTTCTATCTGATTACATTTTTCTTGGGAAATACTTCTCATAATTCGTCTTTTCCGTTTCAACTCAATGGAAAGTTGATAAAAATGCCCCTCCAAGTAGTGACAGGTCAATGCTAGAACACACAAAAGGTGCAGCTGGAAAGTTTAGCTTCATATGTGCGATGAATAATGCTCCAATTCTTTTAGGCATATCCCGTATTTCCACTGGAAAAATGGTTAACATGGTTGGACTATTGGCATCCCAAACCTGGTTTGCTAATGGACTATGCTTGTTGGCAGCCCCTCAAAATCACCTCTCCCTCCCAGCAAGCTCGCATGCGTGGACATTCAGAAAGAACAGGAGGAGACGTACAGGGTATAAGTTGCCTATGTTTAAGCCACATGCCCTTCCTCTGCAACCTTTTTTTTATGTGAAAGAGACTACTTGTAATCGTGATTAATATAACTTCAAAAACAAAAAAATTCAGATGCAATTGAATTCAATTTAAAAAAATTATTATATTTTCAAACTGTTCATACAATTTAAACGATAGAATTTAAATTTTAAAATTTATTTCTTAAATTAAATTACGAGAAATAAACATTTTATCACATGTAATGGGTTATGGGAGAACCACCGTTCTTGCTTACATACAGTCCGCTCGATCAATCTCTCCGATGGGTTGATTTCTTCCATATACCTCGTCTTAGTCCTCCCCGTCATACAAGCTTCATCTTCTTAGGCTCTACTTTCCTCGCCGGACTTCAATTCTCCCTACCCAAAAGCCATATCTGTAAGGCATAGCAAACACTTCCAAATGAAACGCAATATCTTTATTCTTTTTATTTTTGAAGTTATTTACTTATCTAAATTTTCAAAATGTTTGTAGGATTTGAAGGAAGCGATCGTGAAGGGGCTCGGGTTTCAAGCGGATGATTTCAAGGTTTGCGGGTTCGCTCTTAGGGATGCCCAGATGGGGCATTATTGGCATACGAAATCGACGTTCAGGTTGACAAAAAGGCCCTCCCTTTCAAGCTTTTGGAGGACGTTAACATCTGGGAGTAGAGGGTGACAATTACACGACCTCTTAATTCAATACGAACACGACACGATAATAGCAGGTTAGAGTTTAGTTTTAACGGGTTTGGGTCAAAACGGGTTGACCCGTTAAAACACGATTGCTTAACAAGTTGATAACAGGTTAACTCGTTATGACACGTTAAGAAAGTTAAAGTTACAATTATGCCCTTATACCGAAAAATGAAATTGTTAGAATTCTAATTTCAATATTTTTGTTATTTGGATTGTAATTTTGGACTTGTAATTAGTTTTATAATTTTTATAGATATTGTGATCTTAATATTTATATAAAATTCTACTAAATTTGGGCCTATTTAAATCATTTACATAAATAATTTTAAACATGTCATATTGTGTCGTGTTAACCTATTTCGTAATATTTGCTAATAGGTCAAAACGGGTTAATACGACACAACCCGTTATGTTAATGAGCCGTGTTAGGATTTGATATTTTGACACGATAAACTTAACGGGTTGGGTTAGGGTTGATTTATATAGTGTAATATACATATTTTGACACGACACGAACACGACCCGTTAACACAATTTGATACCCCTAGCTGGGAGTATGTGGATTTGCCTACCTTCAAGGTGGACAAGCCCGGCCGACTCGGTGGTGACGAGGAATGGTTAATTGAAAGGCGGAAATCGTAACATGGGTTGCCAGTTCTCACACTGTTTATGTTGGCTGGACCCATGGAGCTCTGGCTTCAGGATGCCAAAGATATGAGCCCCTCACTGCCAGTTTGTTAGTTTTTCTAATTGATCTTTATATTGTCAATTTGTTTTTGGATGTATATAGGGAACTCATCAATAGGTTGGTATTGGGTGCGTGAAGTTAAGAGATATTTGTGGAATTCAGTTCAATTATGAAATGTTGATCTTTGAATATTTCAATATCTATATGGCATTGAGGCATTCCGATGAATTGAGATAAATAATGTGGATGGAAAGAGGTGTTAGGAACGTCTTAGGAGTTGTGAATAGGGGACTATTGTAAATCAAATACTTGATGTTGATGAAATTTTGTTCAATGCATATTTTGATTTCTACGACTGGATGTGGAAGGTTTAAAACGACTGTTGTCATGTGGCGTTCAGAAATTCCTACCTGACAAAACTATCAAATATGGATCTAACTTTGAGTGTCTGAATGGATTTCTTAAATTTTATCCACTTTTGCATTTTCTAAAATTTCCTCTTCTATAATGGCCTTTCACTTTTTATGCATTTTCTAGTAAAAATTTTTGTTATACTTGTAAAAGAAGAATAGCCTTTCACATTCGCCTATCAAATAATGAAATTCTTTTTGGTTGACATTGTCATCATCTTGTTGAGGGCTTTGAAGTTTGAACTGCACTGTATAGTTATATTATTCAAAATTATGGGAATGGCCTTTAGTCATGTAACTTTCTAGGGAATGTAATATCTTCAAATATATGGTAACTGCAAATGTCTATCTATTCAGATAAGGAGACAGGTAAAAAGAGCCTAAAAGGGAAAACCTACTTATGTATTCGTAGAAAAATAACAGTGAGTCCATTTTAGGATCTGATAAGAAGTCTTGTGGCTTAATCTTTGTAAATGATACATTGATCTTAATGATGATTTATTCTGCAGCATGACGTGGATATGGATGACTTAAAGAAAGTGATCTTAGTAGATGGTGCAGTTGTTACTGTCAAGGGTGTTTAACAGAATGTGTGAGAGAATAATATTTCCTCATTGTATTGACTGAAAATTTACAGAGTCTATATATATAGACCTTTACAAGTAATGGAAAATGTGTGTCCAATGATTTACATCAAAGAATAACAAACTACAACAGACAATAACTATCAATTGTACCTGCAGTACATTCTATAAAGGAGAACAAATAAATCTAGTGCTATGAGGCATCGTGTATCTGCTGTGAGGATGGTCTGGAGTCCATGATATTATCATCAAGGATCATACGCTCCCTCGAATCCAAGAGGGTATCAGCCACATTGAAAGTTGACTTGAAGTGTAGAAATTTTTCAGGAACCAAGGGCTTTGTTAGGATATCTGCAATCTGATCCTTGGAACTGATGAATGATACATGAAGCATTTTGGCAACAACACGATCTCGGACAAAATGATAATCTATGTCCATGAGTTTGGTCTTTGAATGATAAACTGGGTTAGTTGAAAGGTAAGTTACCTCAAGATTGTCACACCAAAGAATTGGAGATTGAGGAAAAGAAATGCCAAGCTCACTGATAAGTGTTTGTATCCAGATATGTTCAGCAGCTGAGTCAGCAACAACTTTGTATTCCGCCTTTGTTGAGGATCTAGCCATAGTCTTTTGCTTCTTTGAGCTCCATGAAAGTAGATGCTTCCCAAGATATATGCAATAGCCTCCTGTTGATCTACGATCATTTGGATATCCACCCCAATTAGTGCCAAAGTATGCTTAAAGGGTGAAGGTGGATTGAGGTTGAAAGAGTAGCCCATGACTGATAGTGGCTTTAAGGTATCGAAAAATTTTCTTGACAGCTATCCAATGTGTAGCTTTTGGGGCATGAAGAAACTGACATACCTTGTTGAGAGAAGGATATGTCAGGTCAGGTTAATGACACATACTGTAAACAACCAACCAAGCTTCTATATAAAGTGGTATCTTTACAATCAAGGGCATCAAATTTTGATAACTTTAGGGAAGCAGCCATGGGCGACGTCATTGATTTGGCATGAAGCATGTTTCTTCGAGTTAGAAGGCTTTTAATGTACTTGCATTGTGTCAACAACAACCATTGCTTAGTGTAATCCACCTCAATTCCCAGAAAGAAGAAAAAATTGCCAACATTCTTTATAGGGAAGGCATTGCCGAGAGCATGAATGAGAGCAGTTATAGCTGACATATGAGAAGACGTGATGACTATATCATCGACGTAGACCAACAAAAATATTGTTGTATGATCATGATGAAATATAAATAATGATGGGTCAACTTTAGATGCAATGAAGCCATAATTAAGAAGTCAAGAATTGAGTTCAGCAAACCAAGAACCTGGGGCCTATTTGAGGCCATACAAAGCCTTATGGAGCTTGCATACATAATTGGGATGAACGAAGCCTTGTGGTTGTTGCATGTAGACTTCATCAGTGAGTGTGTCGTGCAGGAAGGCATTGTGGACGTCCAATTGCTGCAGTGGCCATATTCTGGTAACAACAAGGGACAAGATGAGACGTATGGTGGTTGGCTTAGCTACGGGACTAAAGGTCTCGTTGTAGTCGATTCCAACTTGCTGATGGAAACTTTTTGCAACTAACCGCGCCTTTCTCCTCTCAAACAAGCCATCAGCATTTGTTTTGGTTCTGTAAACCCACCTGCAACCAAGTACATTAGAAATATTGACATGGGGTACAAGACTCCATATGTGGGTCTTCATGAGGGCAGTGTACTCTTGAGCCATAGCATCACGCCATTCTGAGAATTTAGAAGTTGTAGAGTAGCTTGAAGGATCATCAAGCACAGTAGAAACAATGATAAAACAATGTCGAGAATGGTACAGAATGGTTCCATCAGTGGCAATACATGGTCAGAGAGAGTTGGTGGTAGAGCGAGTGATGATAGGGGAGCGTGGAGGGGTAGGGATTGAGGAAGACGAAACTGGATCTTGAGATGCAGTGGGGGAATCGGGGTTGGGAGGAATAGGGATGTCTTGAAGAAGAAGGTATTAACGAACTAAGAAGGTTAGAAGGGATGCTGGGTTGTGATGGGCCAGGTCCTAGTAAGGATGGTGATGGAGGTTCGAATGTAGATTGACCAAGAGAAAAGGAACCAGGAAATGGGCCTAGAATAGATGGTGAGAAAATGGTAAGGGAATGTGAGATGAAGAAACCATTGTAGTTAAAGTGGGCCGTGTGATATGTTTGTAAGGAAAGGATGTCTCATGGAAGCGAATGTCACGCAAAATGTAAAGATGTGAGATCAAGGCACTTGTAGCCTTTATGAATATTGTTATAGCCTAAGAATAAGCAGGAGGTTGAACGAGAATTTAGTTTATTTGGTAAGTATGGGCGTAGATTTGGCCAACATTCACAACCAAATACCTTCAAGAAATTATAGTTGGGTTCTTTTTTATGAACCATGAAATAAGGTGATTGATTATTAAAAGTGGGAGAAGGTAGAAGATTAATAAGATATACAGTTGTTTCAAAGGCTTCGGCCCATAATGTAAATGGTAAAGAGGCTTGGGCCAAAAGAGTAAGCCTGATTTCCACTATGTGGCGATAGTTTCTTTCGACAAGCCCATTTTGTTGATGGGTGTGTGCACAAGAAAAATGGTGCTTAATTCCAAGTTTTTGACATATGGAGGTGATGGGTTTGAATTCATCACCTCCATCAGTTTGCAATGTTATTAACTTGGTTTTAAACATGCATTCAACAAAAGGTAAAAAGGTAGAGAAAATATTAATGGCATCATATTTGAGTTTAAGAGGAAAAATCCATGTAAATCTTGTAAAATGATCAACAAAGGATATATAATATTTAAAGCCCATACGAGAAACATAAGGGGCAGGGCCCCATAAATTTGAGTAAACTAATTCTAAAGGCCCACTAGAGGAAGCTCGACTGGAATTAAATGGAAGTTGACAGGCCTTTGCAAGAGGACATTTAGGACACTGGAAAATAGTAGCGATGGGGAAACAAGCAAACACCTTGTGCGTAGGATTCTGGAGACTTGATCTAAAGAGGGGTGACTCATCCTTTGATGCCATTGGGCAATAAAAGCACGCTCACCAACATGAACTGAGGGAGATGGGTAGCTGGATGAACCAGACGCTAGTGATGGAAAGATATAAAGCCCATTACGAGTTGGCCCTGTGAGGAGGATTTTCCCACTCCAAGAGCCATTCACAGAGAAGTGAAAGGAATGAAATTAAAAAAATAAAAAAACAGCAATTATCCACACAGAACTGAAGGATAGAGACAAGATTCTTAGAAATGAAATGGGACATGTAATAAATTTTTCAGAAGGAAAGAAGAAGACAAAGTGGACAAAGAAGAGTCACCGTAAGCACTAATAGGAAGACCATTACCGTCACCGACATGAATGGTTTCGTCACCATTGTACTGTTTTGAGGACAAATTCAAGTTGCTCATATCATTGGTGACATGGTGGGTGGATGGCGAATTTGGATACCAAGAGTTGTCAGGGGGACCATTATGAGCAGTGTAGTTAGCTATGTAATTTGTAGAGAAATTTGAAGGAGCCTCATACTAGAAAGCATTGGTGAAGCGATTTCGACATTGCAGAGCAACATGCCCTACTCTGTTGCATACTTGGCAGGTAGGGCGTGGTGAGTTGTGCTGAGGAGCAATGTTGTTGAAAGATGAACGACCACGACCATTGTTGTAATTACGTCCTCTACCATGACTAGTACAACCACCACATGAAAAACCACGACCCCTTTGGTCACATGGTGTAGCAGAGCTGAAACTAGCATATATTTCTCTATAAGAAAAGGGAGTTTTAGCATTGTGAGAAATACGGGTCTCATGAATGAGTAGTAATTGATATAGCTCATGGGAATTAAGAGGATCGATTCTTGTAGTAATTAAAGTGACAAAGGTTTCATAAGAAGGACCTAACCCATTCAAAAGGTAGGTAACAAGATCTTTGTCAGATCATAACTTCTAGTAGCAGCCAAGGAATCAGAAAGCAAACGTACCTTGCCAAAGTATTTAGAAATGGTTTGCTCTCTGCGTGAGAGGTTGGTGAGTTGAAAACGCACCTGAAACTCCTTAGCTTGAGAGTGGGAGGAGAATATTGAGGCAAGCTTGTTCTAGAGGTCATATGCTAAAGTGGAGGAAAGAACATGATTGAGAATGGATTCAGATAGAGAAGAAAAAATAATGCTAAGAACTAATTAGTATTTGCGTTGCCATGAGAGATAGGGAGGATTAGGTTTAGATGTAGAATCAGTTTTAAGAGAAACTTAAGGGGTGAGGGAAAGGTGCCGTTGACATAGGAATATAGGTCTTGGACCCTTAGGTTGGCAGAGGTTTGAACTTTCCATTGAAGGTAGTTGTCTGTGGTTAATTTGGTAGAGATAAGATGAGAGAATGAGGATGTAGGGTTGGGTGAAGAAGACGAGGCCATGGATCAATGTGGACAGTTTGTCAAATGGCTCTGGATACCATGTTTAATAGAATGTGTGAGAGAATAATATTTCCTTATTGTATTGAATGAAGATTTATAGAGTCTATATATAGACCTTTACAAGGAATGGAAAATGTGTGTCCAATGATTTATAACAGAGAATAACAAACTACAGCAGACAATAACTATTAATTGTACCTACAGTACATTCTAGAAAGGAGAACAAATAAATCTAGTGCTATGAGGCATCGTGTATCTGCTGTGAGGATGGTTTGGAATCCATGATATTATCATCAAGGGTAATAAAGGGTGCTAGTTCAATTACGCCTCTATCACCCACTTGATCTCCCACTCCCTTTAAGTTTAAACCGAACCCAAATTGGATTTGCTTATGGTCTTATAACCTTGGCCGAATGACTCTACAAGACTTGCCGCACTCAAGTTGCACCTCTCCTTTCCCTTCGTATTGCTGTTCCTACCTCACTCACAAGCCCCACCTCCTCTTTACGCTCTTCCACTAACAGGCTCAAGCTGAAGTGCCTTGCTCCAGGGCTTGTGGAGTTATCCTCACCATCAAAGGCCATTTCCACTATTGAGCTTCAAGAAGAAGCTACCACCCTTCTCACTCCAAGTCATTTCAGCACCATGTGGCCTTTTGCTTCTATCAATGGCTTAAACTCAAGCTGGCTTGGTTTTGAGGCACTGCTCACTTCTGTGTGGGGTCTCCAACAAGAAAGGTTCCTTTAGGCTGTTGAAGGTAGACATGTCAGCTCAAACATTCCTGAAGATAGGTTTTGGGGTTGAGAAGAAGTTGAAAGAAGGAGATGGGTTTGATTTTGTGGATTCTCCTAAGTTGAGAACGAAGCCAGAGATGGTGATAATATATTTTGAGGTTTTGACAAAGTTTGATGGTAAGATTTATTGGGATTGTCCTATATCAATTGTGGAAAAGGCTAGTGGTCTGTTTTTAAGTGTGAGTAAACGTCTCATCTCTTGAGCTAGTTTTTGAGAATGAGAGAGACCCAAGACCACCCAATAAAAAGATTATACCAGAGGGAATCACACAAGTTAATCTTGTTCTTGTATAGGATATTATTGCACCAAATCTGGTTGTGGGGAATATGACGATGTCAAAGACCCCTATTGTTCACCCTCCCTCCAACCCTTTCTCCTTATAAATTAATGGGGGATTTTAATTTTGTCTGAGTTACAGGAACAGAGTGTAAAGTTGTAAGCTTATTTTTTGTTGAGCTTTTTTTCCCCATCAATGTAATGAGTAGAAGAGGCCTCTAAAAATTTGTGCAATAAAGTACTATTCATTTGCCTTATGATGGTATGACTTTTCCAAATTTCCTTCATGACTTTATGATGGGCAATCTAATTTCCTTTCTTTGCAAAATGGTAATTTAGGGTATAAGGTGATGACTTTGACGACTTGGTGTACATATAACAATGGTTCTACTTCTCCCGTTCCTCGGTTGCCGCTCACAATATATAGCATGCTCTAAGAGTATCTTCAATAGATTCTCTAAAGTAAAGGTAATTTTGATGAATGTAAGATGAATTTAATTTTTAATTATTTTATTTATATAAATTTCTATATTGGAATAGTTATATTTTTATTATATAACAATAAAATAATATAAGATGAATTTGATTTTGAATATTCACATCAGTTCTCCACATTGAATTATCCATTTATTCATTATATAATAATGAGTAATTAATAATTAAAAAATATTTAATAAATATTTTTTTAATTATTAATTAATTTTATTTTATCATATTTTACTATTCTACCTATTATATATTAATTAGTAATCATATTCTAATTAAATGAGTAACAAGGAGTAACTAGGGTAATAAAATAAACATTTGCTCCTTAAACAGTAACAATCAAATTTGATTTTATATTTATCAGAGTAATGCTATACACCACACCATTATCCCATTATATATAATGTGACGTATTTATTACCATTTAATAATAAAAAAATATACAATAAATAATTATTTAATTGTGGTAAATATGTCAAATCTTACTTAGTAGGATATAAGTAAAATGGTAGTATAATATATAGAATTTTCCTATTCACCAATACTGTAGTTGAAAGCTAAATAATTTGAGTTTAGCAAATCTATTGCAAGTCTCTTTTCATCTTTAATAATTAAAAAATATTTTATTTTTACATATATATAATCAATTTAACAATACTCTAGATGAAGTTGAGACGTTAGAACCTTCATGAATGATTGAAATACTGGACACTGATTAATGGGATGGCTTTGGGACATACTTCAGCATCTGAGCCACCTCCACATCTCATGTCTTCCCTCCTCGACCGACATGTAGAAAACGGTGGACAAAGGTTAGTAAGCATTGAATTGACATTGGATTTTTTCACTCAAATTGAGTCACAGACACCCACATGCTTTATTTCCTGTAATTTCTCGGGTATTTAGCTCTCAGAATATTGGAGCCTTGGCCCACAAATTAGGTCCAGCTTTGACTCTGAATGTTTTAGACGAAGTGCAGTGCATCTGCAGGGAAGTCCAAGGTTTTTCCTCTTTGTTTTGCGTTTTCTCCTGGGCTGGTAGAAGTCCCAATCACGCCATTGGCCTGCCTACGTCTTCATTCAAACAGAAAATCAAAATACATTTTTTTTTTTCTATAACTTACAGAAAAAAAGTACGCAACTCTCTCTTTTTTCTAATAGATATTTTACATCAACCAATTAATAATAATAATAATAATGACGACGACGACGTATAATATTCCAGAATAACGCACCCGTGTCTAATTATAGATTGAACTGCCTAATATCTATTATAAATGTTGCGTCAACTATGCACCTTTATTTCATCAAAGTCCTCTTTTAGGTATAGGATGCATGCGTTTTATTTCTTGGTGGAGATAAATTCTATTGTTTTAAGTATTTTTGTTTTGCATGACAACATTTTTTCTCTCTGCATAGCATTTCTCTCTAGTGTCTATATCGTCTTATACAGAAAATTTTTTGGTTCATCAAGGGAAGGGGGGTTGGTGTTTCGACTCCACCCACCTCCCCTCCTCGCCAGCCATGACTTTTATTTTTGTTTATCTTTATTTTTTTGTTACTTTTTTAATTTATTTCCGATAGCATTGCTCAACTTTTGTTGATCTATTACTTTTCAGGGATCTAGGGCAGACATGCACCCCCCTTTCTTCTACTTCTCTAAGTGCTAATCGTCAATTTGGAAGAAGATATCCACCCATCCGTGCAGCGAATTCGCTCACGCACGACTTACGTTGCACATGATTATCATGCGTCGCCGTGCCATCAGCAACGCTTCCTCGTTGGCAATTCATTACAATTTTCGGATGCTACACTATATTTCCGTTTTCCCTAACTAAGGATGGAGTGAAAGTAGATGTAATAATTCATTCCTTCTAGTTAGTCCAGACCAACACGTTACAACACAACCCTTTGTCCTGCAACTTCTAGTTATAGTTAATAGTTTGTTCATTGAACTATTTAAAATCGTCACCAAACAGTCTTCCCTTGTGGGAATTAGATGGGAGCCAATCTTTTGGCTCAGATCACCCAATTTATGTTTTTGCTTTTGTATTATAATGTGTGTTAGCTTTGGAAAGATGGTAAGGGATTCTCATCCCCATTGAACTTGTATCTTATAACTGATAGTTTATCTATAAATATTCTATTTGCTGGAAAAAAAATATTTTTTTGCATGCAAATTATGTTTCTCTTGAGATACTAACACTTTATATTTTTGACACAAAATATTACTTTACTTAAAGAGACCTGTTCTGATTTGCCTAACTACTCCTAAAATCTCATATAATAAAGTCACAATCATATCTACCTACTTCCACCTTCCTGAAAAAATCTCTAATGATTGTGATTTTGTATATAATCAAAGCTATGAGTGCTTCTACACATCTACCTAATTCCCTACATACACCACACGAAGCGTGATGTAGTTTTTTTTTTTTTTTTTCCTTTTGTTTTTCTCTTTTAAGTTAAACGTGCATTTTGAGAAAAAATACCCAAATAATTTATTTTTGAATTCCCACGCCCCCCCCTCCCAAGCGGGTATTCTTCCTCTGCCAGCAACCCCTTCATGTCTACTACCACATTTAGTGGCGGGTCCAGGAATTTACTTTAGGGGGGCTAAACAAAAATAGAACAATATAAATAAAATATTTTTTGTTCTACTTTTATATAATTTTTTTTACGATATATAATAATCTGATAGGAAGATTTACAATATCAATAAAATAAGTTTAATACAACTTATGTATTAAAAAAATATTTGATATATCAAGAACAATATATCATTGAAATAATATAAATATATTCATACAAATATATTAAATAAAAGAAATACAGAGTGTCTAAAATTATAACTTATGTTCTTTTAAACAAATAAAATCATTAAATATTAAATCTAAATCAAAATTCTTAGCTATTTTTCCTTCCATATAGACAATGGAAAGATATTAAAAATACTACTTAGAATGTTTTTAATTTTATTTATAATAAAATATGTATTTTATTTTATATGATATATGTTTTATTTATTTCATTTTTGTATCAGATTAAATTTTATGGAGTGACCAAAATAATTTTTAGAAGAGAGACCAATACATGATAAATTAATATTATTTTATTAAATAAAAAAATTAACATATATATATATATATATTTTCAAATGGCCCCCCACCCCAACGTGGCTCCGCCACTGACCACATTCTTCCTTCACCAATGACCTTCTAATAGCAACAATTTTTCTTCACATGGAGTGATTATACCGGATACTATTTGGCTCTATAGAAACAGAGCTATCCACAAGGGGAAAAAACTAGACATGATGGAGATGATTAGGTCTTTCTTTACATGCAATGATTATCAATGATGCTATCTGGTTGATAAAAACGGAGGAAAGGGGAAAATAGCAGACATCATGGAAATGATTAATGCAGCAAAGCGAGCCTGTGAGGAACACTTGAGTGATGTGGAAAGAAAGGCCCATGGATATAGTTGTTTTTGCTCCATTCCCAATCAATGAGGGGATAAAATGTATCTTACAGCCTAAAAGAAATTGGAATCAAGGACAGTAGAGAGCACAGAGGGGAGAGGCTTGAGAGAGTGAGTGAGAGGCGAGATTCCGGCCGCCCAGGGGGAGGGGGGAGGCTTGAGAGAGGGAGACGTGAGTTTCATATGGATTAGAGTTGTTGTTAGACCAGTTTGCCACATAGGTTTTGTGTGGTGTGTGATAGAAAAACTAGATGAAGAGTAGATTTTTTCCAAAGCTATTATATTATATTTAATTAGCATCCAAACAAAGGTAATATCAATGATTACATGATCTAATTTGTGATTTATTTTTTGTGTATTTCTAGATTTTATAAAAGTAACTTATTTATATAATTTCATGTAATATATTAATCTATTTTATTATAAAAATAATTTTATAATTTAAAATAACATATCAAATTATATCAATTTATAAATATTTTATAAAATCACTTATTATTAATAAAATATGAAATTGGTCCAAGGTGATACTTGATAACATAATTAATCGCCCCATGCATGCATGATATTCCAGCATGCAAGTTTTAATTATTTAATGAATGCATGCACCAATTAATTAGTCAAGTAGTCAAGAGATTTAATTCTTTAATAAATTAATACAAGCTAATGAGGCTTTTATATATATATATTATATTTTCATGTATGTTACATTAAAAAAAAGCGAATATTTATAATGAATAATTTACGAAAAAACAATTAATTATGAAGGAAAAATAATTATTTTAATAAAAAATAATTATTTTTTCAAGAAATAATTTATTACAAATAATCACTTTTCTTATGACTCGAATTTTTTTTTATTTTTTTTCTCTCTCTTGTCGAGATCTTGTTATCTTTTATGCATGACGTTTTGCCAGGGCACCCACAAAAAGTACTTATTTCCACGTACTTACAAGGCATGTTACACGTGGCAGCTACAGAAAAGTTGGTCAACCTTGGTGGCCTGGCCGTCCTCTATGCTAGACGACATTCCATCCCCATGCAGCATGCTGATCACTAATATAATCCGTAAACTTTCAGTTTTGTCCCCTCGTAAAAATGTCAGAAATTATGTCTCTCTTGTATTCACATGAAATTTGGGGATCTTTTCTTGGTGGGAGAAAAATCTATTTATCAAGCAAACAAAACGGTCCACAGTAGTCTTCATTTCAACAAGTGAGCCGAATAAAATGGAGAATCAGAAAGAAATAAATTTAATTATTTATATTATATGATTGACATATTCATCTTTTGGCTGACGGAGAAATTAGCACGAAAAGAAATTCATATTGCCGGAGCAAGTTCATGAATTTTACCTGCATAATTAGAAGGTCCCACCCGCCCCGTACTGGAAGATAATCCAATGCTGCTTGCGTACCAAAGCTGTTCTCTAGCAGCTGATCTTCACGAGACGACTTATAATCCCCACTTTGACTTTAATTTTGAAGCCGCCCTCGTGCTAATCAAGCCTCGCAGGACCCAAGTCTTGCATTTCCACGTACATCTTGCTGTGACACTGAACAAGGCCAAAACCAGAACAAAAATCACCTCCATCAGTACTACTCCTGGTTAGACTTCACCGGTATGTCGGCCGACCCATTCTTGCAGCAGCGGCTGCCTCCGTTAGTTGTCTTTCTATTCTTTTTCAGCCTGATTTCTTTCTCCAAATCCGACGAGCTTCAGCCGCTTCTCAAACTCAAGTTGGCCCTCCAAGATTCAAATACCAATGTTTTCAGCTCCTGGACACAAGGTAACTCCGTGTGCAACTTCACTGGGATTGTATGCAACTCCAATGGACTTGTCAAAGAAATCAATCTCCCAAAACAAAATTTACGTGGAATTCTTCCATTTGATTCGATATGCATGCTTGGGTCTCTGGAAAAGCTCTCCCTCGGGTCGAATTTTTTGTATGGCACCATCACTCGGGACTTGGAAAATTGTACAAGTTTGCAAGATCTCGACATGGGTCACAATTCATTTTCTGGAGAAGTTCCTGACTTGTCTTCCTTATGGAGATTGAATTTCTTGAGTTTAAACGACAGCGGGTTTTCTGGGTCGTTTCCATGGAGATCATTGGAAAATCTTACCAGTCTCACTTTCTTAAGCCTGGGTGACAACTTTTTTCAAACAAGTCCTTTCCCTGTGGAGGTCTTGAAGCTTGAGAATTTGTACTGGCTTTACCTCTCAAACTGCAGCCTCGTAGGACGGATTCCAGAGGGTCTCGGAAACCTTACTCGCCTCATAAATCTTGAGCTTTCCTGTAACCAATTGTCCGGTGAAATCCCGGCCGATATAGGAAAGCTCAAGAATCTTTGGCAACTTGAGCTTTACAGTAATTTCTTGACCGGAGAACTGCCGGCGGGATTTGGAAATCTTAGCAGTCTAGAGAATTTTGATGCGAGCCGTAACAAGCTCCAAGGCAATATTTCTGAGGTGAGATACTTGGCAAAGCTTGCTTCTTTACAGCTCTTTGAGAACCAGTTCGCAGGGGAGGTTCCTGAAGAGCTTGGGGAGCTCAGAAACCTCGTGAAGTTGTCGCTCTACACGAACAAGTTCACTGGTCCTCTTCCTGAAAAGCTCGGCTCGTGGGCGGATTTCGATTACATTGATGTCTCGGAGAATTTTTTTAGCGGTCCTATACCTCCAGACATGTGCCGGAATGGTAAAATGGATAAACTGCTTTTGTTACAGAATAGGTTCACTGGTGGAATCCCAGAAAACTATGCGAATTGCTCGTCTCTGACTCGGATACGAGTGACTAACAATTCTCTTTCGGGTGTTATTCCCGCTGGGATATGGGGCTTGCCCAACTTAGCCTTGCTTGATCTCTCTGTCAATCATTTCGAAGGTCCGGTGGCATCCAATATTGTTAAGGCAAAATCTCTAGCACAGTTATTTCTATCTAACAACAGCTTCTCCGGTGAATTGCCGGTGACAATGTCCGAAGCTTCATCTTTAGTCTCAATACAGTTGAGTTCGAATCAATTTTCTGGTCAAATCCCAGCAACAATTGGTGGATTGAAGAATCTAAACAGTCTTCATCTAGATGGAAACATGTTTTCCGGCGTTATACCGGATTCATTAGGCTCATGTGTTTCCCTCACCGACATAAACCTCTCCGACAATTCACTTTCAGGCAACATTCCAGCAGGTCTTGGACACTTGCCTACTCTCAACTTCTTGGACTTATCCAATAACAATCTTTCTGGAGAAATTCCTAACAGTTTGTCATCACTGAGTCTAAGCCTTCTGGATCTGTCAAACAACCAGTTGATCGGTCAAATACCCGAGGCTCTTTCGATCCAACCCTTCAGTGACAGCTTCGATGGAAATCCAGGCTTATGCAGTCCAAATTTCAAGCATTTCCAGCCATGTTCATCAGGTTCTAGAACAACAAAACACCTCCGGACGCTGATTTTCTGTTTTATTGCTGGGGCATTGGTTCTGCTTGTTTTGCTGGCATGCTTCCTATGCGTTAAGCTAAGACATAATAACCTCGATGGTTCATTGAAGCCTAATTCTTGGGATATGAAGCCCTATCGAGTGCTAAGCTTCACAGAGAATGAGATCATTAATGCCATAACAAGTGAAAATTTGATTGGAAAAGGAGGGTCGGGGAATGTGTACAAGGTTATATTAGCTAATGGTAAAGAACTTGCTGTAAAGCACATTTGGATATCTGATTCAGGTGACCAGAAAAATTGCCAGAGCAGCTCGGCTATGCTAACAAAAAGGAATTTCCGATCAGCAGAATATGAAGCCGAGGTGGCCACATTGAGCTCAGTGAGGCATGTGAATGTGGTGAAGCTTTACTGTAGCATCACAAGTGAGGATAGCCATCTGCTGGTTTACGAGTATTTGCCAAATGGGAGCTTGTGGGATTGTCTGCACACATGCAAGAAGATGGAAGTGGGATGGAAGGTGCGGTATGAGATTGCACTAGGGGCTGCTAGGGGATTGGAGTATCTGCACCATGGGTGTGGTAGGTCGGTGATTCATCGTGATGTGAAATCCAGTAATATCTTGCTGGATGGAAATTGGAAGCCAAGGATAGCTGATTTCGGGTTAGCAAAGATGGTGCAGGCTGGTGGAGGAGATTGGACTCATGTTGTTGCTGGGACAGTTGGATACATTGCTCCTGGTAAGTTATTTCTTCTCTTTGTCAGATTATGATTAGAAGGATTGGAAATTGCCAAAAACGATCTAGGCTTCTAGCATTGATTGAATTACTGATTTTTCATATGGTAATTGACTGCCTTCCTTTTTATTTATTTTGGGGGTGAAGAGTATGCATACACAGACAAGGTAAATGAGAAGAGTGATGTCTACAGCTTTGGGGTAGTCCTTATGGAGCTTGTCACAGGAAAGAGGCCGATTGAGCCAGAGGTTGGAGAGAGCGGGGACATAGTCAGCTGGATATGCAGCAAAATGCATAGCAAAGAAAGTCTGCTTGACTTGGTGGACTCAACCATCTCAGAGGCTCTAAAGGAAGATGCAATCAAGGTGTTGAGAATAGCAATCCACTGTACGGCAAAACTTCCGAGTCTAAGACCCTCCATGATGGTGGTAGTTCAGATGCTAGAAGAGGCTGAGCCATGTGGTCCTACCGATATTGTCGTCGACAAAGAATGCCAAGATGGTTCAAATGAGAGAGTGAAGAATACTGGCAGTATCCGAGCCCTTGAAACTCAAATTGATCGTCCCTGCTAAACGAAAAACGAAAAGCTGGGCTTTGGAGCAGTGATAGCAATTTAGGTGAGAAAGTGAAGTTGAAGAAGAGATTGTATTGTTTTGATCTCTGCTCGTAAGGGAGACACAGAGACTTTACAGCATATTGTACAAGAAATAATCATCCTCACATCAAGCAAGTTGTATCATCAATGCTGCTTTCTACTTCTACTTGATTAGCCAAGCTCGAAAATCGTTCAATTGCTAATGATAGTAATGATAGAAGAAAATCCAATTTACTTCCCAGTTCCCTTTGAACTTTTATTAAATGATTATTTTATTATTATGATTGGTTGCGTTATCTTTTTAATATAAAATAATTATTTTAATCAATCATATCAGTAGAGTATACGAGGTATACACAAAAGTGACTGTATGTACTAAAACTTATTTTTACCATCCTAAAGATTTTAATTATTGCCTAATTTCTTAGGCATGTTAACATAATTATATATGTTATTTATTATTTGATACAGAATTAATAAAAGATTAATTGGAAGAATAAATACGTTTCTAAGTAGAGTGTTTAGTCAGGAAACGGATATGATGCGTAGATACATTGCATAATCGCAATTAACGTTACGGATAAAGACAAGAGAATAATCCGTAATACATTAAAATAGCTTAAAATCACACACATACACAAAATTAAAAATTAAAAAAAAAAAGGAAAAAAGAAAAGAAAATAATGCAATATTCTGCTACAGAAGAAGGGGCAGGGGCGGGCCACAATAATATTCCTAATCATATAGATCATGAACGTTGTCAACAATGAAGTTGGGGTTTTGTACCAACAGTACCATTACTCGCTCCTTACCTTCTGCAATTTCAGCCATTATTCCCCACTTCACTCCACTTCCCAATCCGTCATTCTCCGAGAATTTCACCCCCTCAGGCAACTCTCTCTCTCTCTCTCTGTGCGCGAATGTTTGTGTTTGAATTATTGTTTACAGGTTTATTATTGGTGTTTTCTTGTTGTTCAGTTGTTTGATAATTCTGCTGAGATTTTATCCGATAAGAATGTTTTTTATTACTAGAAATTTGTTTTTGATAAGTTGTTTTAACTAGGAATTCCTGCAACAGTTTTATTTCATTTTGCTCAATTTCTACTAATTTCTGTTCTTAATTAATCTATACCTTTCTGTTAGGATCCCGGGCTAACACCGTCACAAAAACTTCTATAAATGTGTTGCGTGTGTGTTTGCGCTCGCGTCCCAACACTCGCTCACCTGCACACACATACATGTCTTTACGTATGTATTTATAGCCACAGCGGTTTTGAATTTGTGTTCCTATGGGTTTGCTGAAGTTGCTACAGTACATTTACGTTGTGCAGGAAGAAAGAATTTAGTGCTACGTGTGCAGAATCTGGGATACAAGGGTGAGCAACAACCAGTTGACTTGATGGAGTCTGAAAAGGAAGTTGTGGAATTAAACAGGAACCTTTATCAAAATATCGAGCCATATTGTACTGGTTTTTTGAAGGTTTCAGACATTCACACAATCTATTGGGAGCAGTCCGGAAACCCAAATGGGCATGTGAGTTTCAATTGCCAATATGGGGATATCTCTTATTTAGACTTTTACAAGCTAGTAAACAATCCGTTTGTAGATATCAGGTACTATATATACATCCACATCCTTTTTAAAAAAAAAAAAACATGTATTTGAAGATGATTCTTAAAATGAAAAGCAGGCTAGTACAAGAGGTCTCAAAGAGCTTCAATGTCTATGAAATTTCTCTACATTTTCAGTTTTTGTAATGATTTTTATGTTAATTTTTAACTTTGACTTATTAAAAAAAAAAAAAAGATAGAAAGGAATTGGGCTAATCAACTCTTGAATCCTTGCAGCCAGTCGTCTTTCTTCATGGAGGCCCAGGAGGAGGCACTACACCGAGTAATCGAAGATTCTTTGATCCTGTTTTTTACCGGATCATTCTCTTTGATCAGGTTAGTCTGTGAACGTCTATGATAAATTATTTGTTCCATTGCATTTGAAGTTGCTTTATGACCAGGAAATATCAATTCTTTCAGCGAGGTGCAGGGAAAAGTACACCCCATGCGTGCTTGGTGGAAAACACAACATGGGACCTCATTGATGATATTGAAAAGCTAAGGGAGCACTTGGAAATTCCAGAATGGCAGGTAAATACTTTACATTTTCGTCTTTAGCCTTAAACAAATTCTGTAATGCTTAGTGAATGTAACCAATGGGTTACTTTCTTTTCTGTAATTATGCAGGTGTTTGGAGGGTCATGGGGAAGTACACTTGCTCTTGCATACAGCCAAGCACACCCTGACAAGGCATGTAACTTTATCTCTTTGAACAACATATCCTATTTGTACATTTTTTTTTTATCATCACTGTGATTACTTTATAGGTAACTGGCATGGTCCTCAGAGGGATCTTTCTTTTGCGAAAGAAAGAGATAGATTGGTTTTATGAGGGTGGTGCTGCTGCCATATACCCTGATGGTATGTTCCGTACAATTTCTTTGCTGGTTTAATAAATAATTTACTCAGTATGTGGGACATAAACTATATGGCCTTTCAGATTGCCAGAAAGTATTTAAAAGCTTTACGTCTCAATCGCTCTTATTCAAAATTAAGAATGCCATTAACAAATCTATACAAGTGCTTCCATAAATTGGAATAAAACCCGTTAACCTCTCTAATCATAGTTTTGCTTTTGTTTTGATCATCCTTTTAAACATTCCAAGGTTTGGTATTTGCAAGTGGCTGAATGCTTGTGTATTTCTTGGTTTACAGCTTGGGAGCCATTTAGGGATCTTATACCCGAAAAGGAGAGGGGAAGCTTCATTGATGCCTACTATAAGAGATTAAACTCTGATGATATGGAAACACAAGTAAGAGTTGTATTAGCTTTTGTATATGTGCCGTACGATCTCTGCAGGATTATCAGAAGCTTCTGATTCTGCCATCTAAATGAATACCACTCCTTGACAAATCATTCCAACGAAAAATGTTTTCAACCTGAAGCTCCTTGTGATGTGGCCTTGGGAACAATAAAAGCGTGGTCTACATTAGATAGTACATCTAGGCCTCTCACATAAAAGCTCTCAATTCCATCAAAAGTGAGAAATTAAGCCAATCAATCATGTTGACAAAAGTACTTGAAGGTCCTATTGGTTTTGTGGAATATATACCTAAAAGAAAGATATAAGGTTTCTGTTAATGATGTTAGATGAAACATGTTATTCTAACATCTTCAAAACTCTTCCTCATTCAAATATGTGAATTAATTATTTAGTCACCCTACTTATCAAAAATTATATTGTTAATAGCCCGAACTGTTCCTGGTTAGGTCTTCCAATGCCTAAATGCTGCCAAAGTGGCTGTGTTTCTTTTTTGAGAAAAAATGAACTCCTGTGCATTATCCTTTTGACTTGATTGCTTGTGATTCTCTATTGGCTGTTATATTGAAGAGATTATTACTGTTTTATTAGCTCTATCCAAATATCTTAGTATGCAGCTGCGAGAGCTTGGACGAAATGGGAAATGATGACAGCACATCTTCTCCCTAATGAAGAGAACATCAAGAGAGGTGATGATGATATGTTTTCACTGGTAAGTTGATTCATATGAGTGTCGTGATTTTTTCTTGTCATGATCCTTAAGCAGCCTGTTCTAGTAAACTCCCTTTTCCTTTACCATAGCCACTGTATAGGTCAAAATTTGGTACTTCAAAGAATCAGAAGTTATGAATTTCCTTTGGAAGATGAAAATTGTAAAACATTTATTGGTATTGTAAAAGTTGAGAAACAGCTTGATTGATGATGCTCAGGCTTGGTGAATCAAAAACTGCAGCTCTATGGAATAGCTTTACAGGAATAGTTCCATGCTGAAATGATTTTATTCTTAAGCTTGGTGAAACTATTGCAGCAATCATTCTATTTTTCTTTTATGTATTATCTCTTCTAATCAATACTGCATCTAGGTCTTTTAGTTCTTTGCTTTTTCTAATTTTCTTCTCGTTTTCCCCATTATCCTCCTCTGGCCTCCCTTTTTAATGCCCCAATGGAAAACTCAAGCCACATAGCCTATACTTCAAAAAGACTAGTTAATGATATAATTGGAGGCCCATTGGAACACTATAAAGAGCAAGAACTTTTCCTTTCCAAACAATATGGGATCCCATACACCACCTACCCTTATCACTTATTTATCAAAAGTGGGTATCACAATCTCCCCCCTTATATTCCCAACATCCTCATCAAGCCAATCCAACGTATGTGGCACGGCTCACGTCCCACATTTTTTGTTGGGATATGCTATGATACCATTTGTAACACCTTAATAGAAGACCTAAGCTACATGGCCTATTCTCCAAAATGACTAGTTAATGATACAATTGGAGGCCCATTAGAACACTATAAAAAGCAAGAACGTCTCCTTCCCAAGCAATGTCGGATCATATACACCATCTACCCTTATCACTTATCAGAAGTGGGTGTCACACCTTTCTTCTCCTTTTTATTTATTTGCCCTTAACTAGGGTTTATGCTATAGTTAATAGTAATTTAAAACATCTTTTGCTTGCATTTCCTTCTTAACCGCTGTGGTTGAGAAGAGAAACAAGAAGAAAATAAGGACTAGTATGCAACTGAGTGTAATAATTAATTGTCATGCATTACTTCTGAAGTTATGTAGATATCAAGTTTGAGTTAATTTTTTGGCATCTGCAATTTAGTATCAGGTAGATCAATATTTTCACTTTTATATGTTCTAGGTTCTTTTTTTGATAAGTAGAATAAAAATTTATTGAAACGAGTAAACAGCATATTCACTTTTACCTATCGAAAAAAAAAAAAAAACAAGTAAACAGCATATGTTCTAGGCTTTGGATATGTGAATGATTGAAAATTTGCTTGTATTGATTAAATTTATTTTTTTGACTTTATCCAGGCATTCGCAAGAATTGAAAATCATTACTTTGTGAAGCGCGGATTCTTTCCTACAGATTCATTCCTTTTAGATAATGTTGATAAGATAAGGCATATTAACACCACTATTGTACAGGTAAATTTTTACTTTTATTTTTTTTTTCCCTTTTATTATTATTATTGTTATTATTTTTTAATCAATATGCATACACTATAGTCACGTTCTTTAGAAAATACTGAACCAAAGTAATCTAGTATACAGAAAACACACACACAATGTTAATGGCCATTATGTTGAATGATGGATCATGAGCTGGTCCTGCTGGAGCAAAGTTTGATGATCGCCTCTTGCCTATTGTTTGGTTTAAGCAAGCATAATTTGGTTAGTAGCCTATCTTGTGAAGGTTTATGTATAATATACCATCACATTTTCAATCCATAATTTTTCAGCCAACAGTGAAGCTGTTGTATAAACTTATACAATTTATACAAAGGCACGCATATATCATGATCTAGATCAGTGCTTACTCTATCTTAAATGAAAGGATTGTGAATTAAGTACTCAAAGGGCTTTTCAAAAATTTCTGAAAATTAGAATGAGATCCATCTGATAACTTCTATTAACAGATGGACTCGATAAGAACTTCTGAGAATAGGGAGAACTCGCTCTTTGACTTCAAGAACAGTTCGTTGATGTATGGGGACATTTATTAAACAAATTCCTAAACTCCAACTAACTGGGTTAGCTGAAATGATCTGAATGTTATGGCATGGTTTCTTACAAAAACACCACAAAAGTTGAATTCTTTTTTTTGAATTCATCATATTCACGTTTATATATGAGGTTCTCGATTACTTGTGAATAAAAAAAAAGTTATTGGAAGCCGTTAGGGGTTGGCTCAAGTGGTAAAGGCCTTGGGCTTGGAGGTATGCTCCCCCTAGGTCTAAGGTTCAAATCCCCTTAGTTGCAAACAATCTCTAGGGGCTATCGGACTATGGAATTTTTTCATTGAATTACCCGATGTGCACTTGCGGGAAACTCCTTACTGAGGGCTGTGCACCCCCGGGATTAGTTGGGACGCTATTCCTGGACACCCGATGTCAAAAAAAAAAAGAAAAAGAAAGAAAGAAGAAGTTATTGGTGATCATATTCTATGATACCCCATATGATAAGGATAAGAATAAGGATAAGGATAGGTGGTATATGAGATCCCATATTGCTTATGAATGAGAAGTTCTTGCTCTTCATAATGTTCCAATGGGGCTCCAATTGTATTATTAACTAATAACTAGTCCTTTTGGAGTATAGGCCATGTGATTTGCGCCTTCTAATGAGGTGTTACATATTCATCATTGCTACAAATGCATATAGCCTCACTCCTTGCTACCTCATCCATAGTATATCTGAAGTAAGGTATGTTGTTATTTTCCAAGCAATGGTGGACCATATATTTTAAGCCTACCCATTGAATTCCAAAAATCCTTCTTCCATGGGGTCATGTGGGAGCTCCCTCTTTTAAAAAGAAGAATCACTTGGGTACAGTGGCACTGGGAGCTTCTGATTATATTTAACATCCTTAATTAAGTGATCGCATTGTCAAATTTTGGCTGTTTATGTATTTGTTACATCTTTCAAGGTGTAAAGAGGACTGCAAAAAATGTTCAATATTGTAATGTAGAAAAACGCTTATCATGTGATACCACGAGTAGCTAACTTATGTCCTTTGAAGGTTCAGTAGAAATCTATGCTTGATGGCCAGATCATTGAATTTTTTTTCTTTCATTGGACAGGGAAGATATGACGTTTGCTGTCCTATGATGTCAGCATGGGATCTTCATAAAGCATGGCCAGAGGCAGATTTTAAGGTAGGAGAACTGCTTGTGACCATTAATCTTGCTTTTCACAAAGCTCATTGGTCTTTGATCTTTGGAAAATCTGGTTGGACTCTACTTACTTCTACCATTTTGAAGAAATAAGGTGGATCGATTGTCAATCCAAACAAAGTCAGTGCAAATGGACTGTCCTGGATTGTCAACAAATTTTTAAAAAATGCTAATAGTTTATTGGCAATCGTGTCCTGGACATTTTAAACAGTGGTCAATTTGCGTATAGATTGTGCTGCCATCATGTTCTTTCAGACTAGCCAGTTACGCAATAAGAACACATCATAGCAAAAGTGTGGATTGTATAACCCCCAGTGTGCCGTATCAAGTTTCTTTTCCACTTTGATCTGGTGTAAAGCCATCGCATTGCATTAGTGTGATGGGGATAAATTTTAAAAGCCATTAGTGGAGTACTCTAGAAACATTCATTATAGGAATAGTTTTTTTCATTCAGATTTTGGCATGTGTAAATGCAAACGAGGCTGCAGGAGGTGACTAGATGGTGTTGAACTAGTGGCACGGTTCTATATAAGCCAAGATAACGGAAAATTATGCTTGATTGCAGTTCCATAGTTTTGTAACAGTTTTTTTTCCCCCTCTTTATTTAGTATTTTTTTGAATTTTCTGCTCAACATACCCAGTATGAAGAGAAAGGGTGGAACAATTTAGAGTTCTGTATTTACAGATACCTTGATTAACTCAGAAAATTAAGCTTTTTTTATTTCATGTTAACACAGTTACTTGCCAGTCAATGTTCTATATGTTTAATATATAGACAAATTTATAAATAATGTTACTGTTAACAGGTTGTTCCAAATGCTGGGCACTCCGCAAATGAACCTGGAATAGCTGCGGAACTTGTAGCTGCGAACGAGATGCTGAAAAACATTATCAAGAAGAATGTACTCTGAAAGACTAGCGCATCGCGGGTAAGAAGATGAGAAACAGGCTTGCTCTAAGACGGTCTTAGACAATAAGCAGAATATGTGCACACTTATAATGGAAAGTGAAAACAATGATGAATTCAAGAGAAAGCAGGTTGCCAATAAGTGAAAAATTATCAAATAAAATGAAATGGTGAGAAGCCCATTTCCCATTATCATTCCGCTTGTTGAAAGGTTTTAACATTCCTTGCTTGGCAACAGATTTATGATAGATGAGTTGAGCGTTGAGTTGTTGAGATGGATTTAACTTTTTAGATTGAAATGTATGAAGTAGATTGAGATGAGTTTAACTTATCTCTCTTTGTGATTGCATTAGAAAATAGAGTTTTTAAAAATATTGGTTGCAAGTGTAAAGCTTTATTTAAAAACTTTATTATTAATAAAACTTTACAATTAGAAAATTATTTATTATTTGGTAAACATGTATCTAAAGAGTATTTTTAAAATTAATTACAGCAGTGTTCTTTAAATGTAGATATATCTGTAGGAGCTTTTTAATAAAATCTTCAATTTTGTGCTTTTTAAAAAAAGTTAAAGACTTTTAACTCTTTCTTTTTTAAAGTAATTAAAGCACTTTTTAGTTTTTAAAAATTTACTTAGCATACCATTTTTCATTTAAAAGAATTTTCATGTTGGTAAAGGTATGACTATTCAACCGAGTTTCGGATGAGTTATCTAGGCTGGAATCCGGACTGGATAAATCTTGGTTATGACCTAGGCAGATGAATCCGAATTCCGAACTCAAACCCAAACAAGCACCTAATAAAACTATAAGCTTTTTTAGATTCAAACTTAATATGAGTTGGTTATAGGTTTTAACCTAAAATTCATCAGTAGGTCATGTAAGGGTTTTATATTTTTAAAAAAGATCATACTGGTAATTTCTCATTTTCCGGCCAATGCCAGTAATATTGACAAAGTAAGGTTTTCAAATATTGTACGCAACATTAGTAATAAAAGAAAATTCGACTTTGGGCCAAATCATTTTTGGAGCACTTTTTAGGGGACTAATCCGACCCATTAGAGAAACCCATTATACACTATATAAAGAAAATTTATTTATAAATCTTACTTTTTACACATGCAATATGTTATTGAGACAAAAGTCAGCTATGTTGAAAAATTATTTGTGTTTTAGTATTTTTAAAATCATAATAGGTTCTCATTGGCTTAGGCAAAGGCAAAGGCAAAGTTAAAATAAAAATTTTTACCTTTTTAATATTTCATTCAAGAGAAATTTCTACATTATAAATTTATTAGCCAAAGTAATAATAAAATATTATTAATTTAATATTTTTTATAATTTTTTATCTAATTTATTTTTCTCATAATTTGCAATTCAAATTCATTGTAAATTATATGAATCCAAGTGCGTATATATATGTAAATAATAATTAGTAGTGCAGCTGCTATGTAACAAAAAAAATGAGAGAGAAATTAATATGAATTATTCAAACATAGAGAGTAACTGTAGCTAGCAAGCAATATATTTGCCTTTTGTCATTTTCAATATAGATCATTTTAAAAGATTATTAGCTAAATTTTAATTTACATTTATATTTGACTAAGCCCATAAAAATGGCTCGTGGAGAGATGTTACACTTACCGAAAAATGGTTATCGAATGGGTACCGAAAAGGCTAAGTCATTTTTCTATTTTTTTTCTTTATTTTATTTACACATTTTTTTAACCTTTGTAAATATTTTTAAAAAAATAATAAAATTGATAAAATTATTAAAAAAATAATTTCTTAATCATTAAATAAAAAATAAAAACACAATTCGGTAAAAGTTTTCGGCAGAAAACTTCAGTTGAAATAGCATTTCTCATGGCTAATGTGTAGCAAAATTCAACTATATAAGCAAGAATATTTGTATACAAAATTATAAAAAAATGATAGTTGTAGTAGTAAGTGCAGTGTAAGTGTGCAAATATTACATTTTTAAAAATGAGAAATAATATTTATAGTTATAGTTATGCAAGCGTCGTGTGATCTCTTTGAAGAAAATAAATTATATAGAATCTATATAAAAAAAAATTGATTTTTTTAATTATAAATCTGATTCTTTTTTAAAATAATTACATAATATTTACACATTTCATAACTATACCTAGAATTACTCAAAAAGTTATGAAACGTACCTATCTAGTTCACTGCATAACCTGAAATGACGAAAAAGCCACCGCCCTAATAACAGTAATATCCTCATCCTGACCTAATCAACCCTAATCTTTCGCCAGAATGCCAAATGTGTACTCTTCCTCCAATCACCTGCCTCTCTCTAATGGCGACGACCTCTATGCTTCGATCTCGAACTGTTACTCTACTCCCAAGCCTCGATATGACCTTTTGACGTCGGTATGTTAATCTCTACATATACTATATATGTTTTGTATCTATGGCTGAATGTATGCGGGCTTTTGTTCATGATTGAACTCTCTCTTAAGATTCTCTAGCTTCAGATCTTAGAAGCACACCTAGAAGCGGTCCGTCCTTAATAAGTTTCCTCTTGTGTTTCTTTCATTTCTGCTTCTGAGCACTACTGGTTTTAATTTTAAATTTTATGATTTTGTTGATTATGAGATTAGTTTCGAATTTTAGATGAAAATAAAGTTTAGGGTTTTTTCCTCTTTTGAATCAAGAGCAACAACTATAAACCCCTTTAGACATAATAACTGAAAAATAACAACAAAAGCAAGGGTAAGAGCAACTGAAAGAATAATTACGTACCTCGCTCGTTCATGCATAGGTGTGTGGATCTTGTATATGTCCCGTGTTCTTGGCTTCACCTATTTTTAAGAAAATTCCTACTTACTGATAAAAAAAAAAAAAATTACGTACCTCGCTCCACATATTTTGTGATGATTTTCAGCTAAAGCTGCTGGGATGGTTTTGTTTTCTGTTTTATAATGAACCCATTTGGTGTTCAGTGGGACAGTACCGAGGATTGATCAGTCGGAACATCCTCATGCATACATGCTCCTGCCTGTAGGAGCACGTCTGTTGATGCCAGGAATATATTCAGTCATCACTTGCAGAATTACCTATTTTCACATTCACGCTCCTGCCTGTAGGAGCACGTCTGTTGATGCCAGGAATATATTCAGTCATCACTTGCAGAATTACCTATCTTCATATTCACATTTAATTTGTACTGTTTATCATTTTTTGAGTATTGCTTTCTTCCTTGAATGGAATTGATTTCTTCCTTTGTTAGATCTTAACTGCCACAACCTGGCTTCTTGCAGATATTTTTCTGATGAGGGAGCTCATTTCTGAGCCTTCGACTCTGAAGTGTCTACATAGTGCAAATATGATGCTTTTCTTACCTTCTTTGCCTTTCGCTGGAAGTAAAATATTTGAAGTGTTGATCATATAAATTCAAAGAAGAGCATTTCTGAAATTGTATTTGTTACCACATGGAGGACCACTCTTTTTTTGTTGGTCAGGAGTTTCCTGATGTCAAAGCCTTCCGGAATGCAATTAAAGAAGCTGCAATTGCACAACACTTTGAGCTGCGTATTATAAAAAGCGACCTGATTCGCTACTTTGCAAAGTGTGCTGCAGAGGGTTGCCCATGGCGCATCCGTGCAGTTAAGCTTCCCAATGCCCCAACATTCACGATAAGAAGCCTTGAAGGTTCACATACCTGTGGGAGAAATGCACAAAATGGACACCATCAGGCTTCTGTAGATTGGATTGTGAGTTTTATAGAGGAACGATTACGGGATAACATTAATTACAAGCCAAAGGATATACTGCACGACATCCATAAACAATATGGGATTACCATACCATATAAGCAAGCTTGGCGAGCAAAAGAACGTGGGCTTGCAGCAATTTACGGCTCTTCTGAAGAAGGATATTGTCTACTTCCTTCGTACTGTGCACAAATAAAGAAGGCTAACCCTGGGAGTATTGCAGAGGTGTTTACAACTGGTGCTGATAACCAGTTCCATCGGCTTTTTGTTTCATTTTATCCATCCATATATGGGTTCCTGAATGGTTGCTTACCTGTCATTGGGCTCGGTGCAATCCAGCTTAAAAGCAAGTACCTGGGTACCTTACTTTCAGCAACTTCTTTTGATGCTGATGGCGGGTTATTTCCACTTGCATTTGGTGTTGTTGATGCAGAAAATGATGAAAATTGGATGTGGTTCTTCTCAGAGTTGCACAAGGCACTAGAGATGAACAATGGAAGTGTACTACAGCTCACATTTTTGTCAAATGGGCAAAAAGGAATTATAGATGCGGTAAGAAGGAAATTCCCAAATTCTTCTCATGCATTTTGTATGCGCCACTTGACTGAAAGCATTGGCAAAGATTTTAAGAACTCAAGGCTTGTCCATCTTCTGTGGAAAGCTGCATATGCCACCACCACCATTGGTTTCAAACAAAAAATGGCTGAAATTGAGGAGGTTTCTCCTGAAGCAGCAAAGTGGATACAACAGTTTCCTCCTTCCCGCTGGGCATTAGCATACTTTGAAGGAACTAGGTATGGTCAACTCTCTTCAAATATAGAAGAGTTCAATCGATGGATTCTCGAAGCTCGAGAGTTGCCTGTAATCCAGGTGATTGAGAGGATTCACAGTAAATTGATGGTTGAGTTTGAGGATCGACGTATAAAGTGCAGTTCATGGTTTTCTGCGCTTGCCCCATCTGCTGAGAAACGTATGGTAGAAGCTGTCGACTGTGCTTCCACATATCAAGTCCTTCGGTCAGATGAAGTTGAATTTGAGGTTATATCTGCCGAGCGATCTGACATTGTGAATATTGGGACCCATAGTTGTTCATGCCGTGATTGGCAGCTTTACGGAATACCATGCTCACATGCTGTTGCGGCCCTCATCTCCTGTCGAAAGGATATATATGCTTTTACAGAGAAGTGTTTCACCGTTGCTAGTTATCGTGAGACGTATGCAGAGGAGATACGCCCTATCCCTGGAAAACTAGAATGGAGAAGGGCTGATGGGGTTCCTATGGACGATGATACTGAAGTTGTGCGGCCACCTAAATTTCGTCGACCACCAGGACGCCCGGAAAAGAAACGAATTTGTGTAGAGGACCTTAATCGGGAGAAACACACTGTCCATTGTAGTCGATGTAACCAAACGGGACATTATAAGACAACTTGCAAAGCGGATAGTATGAAGAGTATTGAACAGTTTTAGGTATTTAATTTTGTACTTTACACATCACATTGTGATCTGTGAGTAATGTAGTGTTGCTGTATGTAGTAGGCCATGCTTAATCATTCAGTTCATGTACTATATAGTGTAGATCTCTTAGTATTGCCGAATGTAAGTTAACGTGGAATGACTTTTCAGGAAAGGTAAATATTCGTTCATTGTTATAATTGCTGCATTCGACAGAAGTTAGAACAGATCCCCTAATGTTGGCACAGCACAATTTGAGCATTTGCTTACATTTTAAAATGATAGATAAATCTGTATAAACAATAAATAAATAAATAACTCGATTTCTACAGCTGATGGAATGATTTTTCAGTCTACATAAGAATTCAAAATTCAAAACGTGCCTTCGACTGCAGAAATCAAAGCGAACATTGGTAGCAGATGTGTTCGCATCACTTGTATGGCTGCTTGAACCTTTTACAAGCTTCTAAAATATTGCCCGTGGTTAAAACATTTCATGTGAATGTTACGTTTGGCGTTTTGGGAATGAGAGACGCTTTTCAACAGCCCTGTTGCTGTTGGGCGAAAAACAGCCCACCAACAGGCTGGCTACACGTAAGACAAAGGAGTCTGTGCTACAATAAAATGGGAAGCAGCTGATTAATTCTTCCAAAAACCCACTGCACCTAGTAAGTTTGAAATCCACCCTTCCCCTTCGCGCCACTGATAATTCGTCTAAGTAAACATGGATAGATGATGGTCTTTAATTACTAGAAGGTATTTTCTGTTTCTAGAATCTCACATAAGCCGGCATTCGCATTCCTTCTTCAGCAAAGATGAAAGTCATTGGTTCCGCTATGGAACCAGATAAGCACCATGACTACCACCTTCTTGATTCAGAATCAGCTTTGCCTGTGGGAAATGATCTGAAGAATGGAAGAAGAAGAGAAGGAGCCACTGAAAGTGAATCCCACAAATCCAATCTCCCGAAGGGTACGCCTGTTCATAGGAAGGCTTATCTGAACAAATTTGCTCTTGCTGGTGCCATTTTGGCTTCTACAAACTCTATTCTATTGGGCCATGGTAAGATTTCTACTTTTACATCAGTTATTTTGAATTTCCCCTGATCTTTTCTGAAGTTTCCGCAATCCAAACCATTCATAATACCAACAAATCCAAAAAAGATTACATCTTTAAAGTTTTAGTTTTTGTTCGGAACTAGGAATCACTTTCCAGTTTCCATGTGCAGATATTGGGGTGATGAGTGGCGCAGTGCTCTTCACCAGGGAGTTTGGGTAAGGGATGAGATCTGGTGTAAGTGTACAGTTAATCACATAATATGCTGGCGTGGCAAAATGACATTGGAGAGTTGGTTATGGCCGGATACCAGACCGGCTGGTCTCCAGGATTTCCCATTCGATATTCATTCTATTTTTTTTCCCTTTAATTTTACATCTTTATTTAGCTTCCACCATTTTTTTTTTCCGGGAATCTTTCCCTACCAAAAGTTTGGATTAAGTGAGCTCAGATGCAACTCGAGCTCAACAAATCATACATTTATTTTCTTGTCGAGTAATGCTAGAAACCACTCTCATCTCACTGCATAAAATGTGGCATTTCAATTACCCTTGGATCATATTTTATTCCTTAAAAGAATAGATCCAAAGGTAGATAAGTAATACCACATCATCCTAGTGAGATAAAAGTAGGATATGTAAAATTTTCCTTGTTTCGTCAACCAGGTTGACAAGGAGCTTTTGATACAGTTCAAGCGAGTCCCTAAAAGCCATATATATACATGCTGAACAATTACTACATTCTGATAGTCCAACTGCCACAACATATATAACTGAACAAATTTTTTCGTGATTATCTGTACTGCCGTGGTTCAGATTTCTTATAGCAAGACTGGTATCAGGAATCGTCGAAATGATGATCTGTCTCGTCAAAGATCTCCTCCTAGATAATACCCAATTGATGTCAAGAGGCCCCTTATAGAAATTGTTGGAGCGAAATAATTGCATCAGAATTTTAGCAGAAAATAATCAACGCTTACCTGTAAAAGTTCTTCAATGACATCTTCCATCGTTATTATGCCAACAGCTTCTTCTTCTTGAGGGAGCTTTGGGAGTGGATTGCCATCTATCTGCAGGATGTCAGAGTACATTTCCTTTGTCCACTTCTTGCTCCTAGAGCCACCCTTATATGTGTTATTGCCACCCCTATTAGGAAAGCTCTTCCACTTCTGGAGTGCTCTCTTGCTCTTTGCACCATCAATGTTTATTCTCACGTCTTTCACTTGACCTTCTTTTAAATCTTGGGAGGGAGGGGAGGTTAATGTTTAAGAAATATAGAAAAAATTAACAAAAGAATTTCGGCCATATTAAGTTGGAGCATACTTTCAGGAGGGTCGTTAGGGGACGACTCGACTACCTTGTTGCACCGTCTCACCACAACAGCCATGTGGCTGTGACCTTTCTGAAACTCGTTCAATATGTCATACAGGGGCAAAGTCTCTAGCACTCTGTACCATAGAAAAATGTCAAACACCAGTAATGTTAGAAATATGATGCACATCACTTACAAAAGAAATATGAAATATGATGCACATCAAATTATTATGGAATATTTTAAATGTGCACTGAAGTCAACTTGGCCAGATGTCCCCTTCCTTTCAACCAATACAAAATACCTTGGAATCCTGCGTATGGTGACGCTCTTCACTGGCACTTCATCTTCTGGGTGCATCGATAGCAAATTTTTGACCTAAAATGTTAGAATATAAATGTTAAAAAAACACGTAACACTTATAAGAGGAAGGTTGCAGCGAATAAATACATAGATGTTGGGATGGTGTCAAACTTGCTGTAATAAATGATTAAATTTATATGAGGGAAAGAACAGTAACCAATCTTGATGAAGAGGTAAGCTCTCTTTAAAAAAAATTTCGGGAACAAAATATGCATAAGGAAATTAGTTATCAGCATACCAATATAAGTCCAATTATGTTTGTAGATTGCTCGTAATAAACAGGCACTCTGCTATGCCCTTTCTCCAATATTAGGTTCATCAAATCCCTGGATGATAAGTATTTTTAACATCTAATTAATACGAATGTAGCACAACAACTAATTCAAGATGAGTTTTCGGTCTTAGACTTTCCATAAATATCACACCTGTCAAGCTTGGCATTGATATCGATTGCAAATGCTTCAGATATAGGAGTCATGGCATCACCAGCCGTTTTTGCAGTAAGCTCAAGTGCTCCAGCAATAATTGTTGTCTCATCATGCGTCAGCTCTCCACCTTTTCCAGCCTAGTACCAGGCAATCTTTATATTATAAAGCAGGCGGTATAAGGCAAAGGATTTCAATAAATAAAACGGGAAAGATAAGTTGGAGGGACATTTAAACAGAGGAGAAAACTAATGAGTGCAGAATGATGATGGCATGGCAAGTAGACTAGCATATGAAACAATTGGAGTAAATTATTTGGAAGAATGAAAATATGGACCCAATGAAGATTTAAAAAAAAAACATATGCTATTAAGATGGAATTGTATAATATTGGAGAGCAGTTGAACACACCTCGTTGCCATGAAAATTTACTAGTGTTTGCAATTCAGCTCTGCGAAAAAGAGCTACATGCCCATGTCCCAGCAGAAAGTCTAATAGCTGGAAACTTGCATAAAGCATAGGAAAATTAAATAACAATTCACATCATATCATTGACACGAACGCAATATACAGAAGAAACTACGGAGCTCTACTACCTTGCTGATTGGAAAAGCAACAGGAAAGCAGATCCAAACAAGAACACGGACAAATGGAGCCAATGCTGCGCCGATTGTTAAACCATATCGAGAACAAACAGACTGTGGTATTACCTGCTTGCACAAGCAAAAAGCAATCAGTGAACTCAGACATGCCTTGCTGACTTCACCACCGGCATGAAAAGTTCACGTCAATAAGGCAAAATAAAAAATAGCCAATCTAAGCATAAATCCCTGCAACTTCAGTATCTCTTCTTATGGCAAAAATATACATGACAATTTTAGTATACGCCATATATGTGGTAATGATATCCCTCAAATAATGTCAGATAAACAGCTCACCTCACCGAACAAAAGAATCAATGTCACTGAGATCAGAATAGCACCCCACGCAGTAACCAGACCATCAAGAAAAATTGGAAGCGCCTGGACACAAGGAACGATGATTTCAAACACTTCCTAATCTCTTTTGACACATTATGTATGTAAGCAAACACCTACTCCAATAAACCTCAATAATACGTACCTCCATGGCACCAGCATTGCAAATAAGCAAGGTGCAAAGCAGTAAATGTTGATTTCTGACCACTGGCAAAATTTTGGCTATAATTACAAGTACAGCAAATTAGTCTAAGTAGTCTTGAAAAAAACAACCACTTAAAAACAACATCACTTTAATGCACTTTAGAGAAATGTTAAAGTAACAATTAATTGACAACTCTTACTATACAAGTTGAGAAGGAAATAATATTTAAGTTTTTTAAAAATACACTGTAACCAGAAGCCATTCAGAATTTCCCTTCCATTAGCGTCCTTTATCTTTTCTGCTCTAGCGTAATTTTCTCAGCAGAGCACAGAAATCAGTTGGACAAAACAAAAAGAAAAGAAAAACAAGTACCGGCGTGTAAGCGATCTTTAGGTGTTCCAGACTTGGCGAGGACCTCGAGATCGACGAGGCTCATGGACATGAGCCCCAGGGTGAGCCCTGACATCAACCCGGCGAATATCACCAACAGTGTGATTACGAATATGTGTACGAAAAACCCCGATTCGCAACATTTGTACTCCACCGCCATTCAGATCCTTCCTCACTCACTCTCTTCAGCTCCACCAAACCACAAGCCCCAAGCTCAGACAAGCAACGACTACAAAATACAATCAGAGCGCAACCGCGTATACTGCCGAATGCAGAGATTGCCTAGAGAGAGATTTTTAGAAGACAGTTACGTACGGTGCTAGAATGAATACACAATAATTAGAAAATGCTAATCATATATATTTTCACATACTTGACAATAGTTATAAATAATAATATATAATTTCGAAGGTTAAGATGAATAACATATCTCTAGTAATTAAATTCGCATGTGTCACCTAGATCAGAGAGACACCACCGACGGCGAAAGAAATGGACCGGGAATTTGAAGCGAGAGGGCTGTTAAACGGCTTGGTTGAGTCCGAAGGGGCTCTGAATATCTTAAAAGTTAATGCTGAGTCAGATGTCATCCAACCTATGGACCGTCAGAAGTAGAGCCCGTGGCAGCGTCACCATCAATAACAGCTCTTGGCGTTTACCGGACTGTAGGGTCCATCGCCTATTGAGATTTACCAAATCAATTAATTAATAGTAAGACAAGTAATGTGATGCGATGATGATATTGATCCTTTCCGATGAAATCTTTTTTGTTTTTTTTGGCCTTCAAGAAGATAATTATTATTGATATTGAGTCTTACTACAATGTACTAACGAGATTGGTGGGCCCTTTTCATGGTAAAAATCTAGGAAGTATGATGGAATTTTGAGTAAGAATATGCTTCTAGATACACTGTTTTATGGGTTATGGAGGGAGTTTGTAAGCTTGAAGAGAGGGACTACTAAGAGCGGAACAACTCACATGTAGAGAGCACTCATCTTGGAGAGAGTCTGGAAGTGATATCCACATGACCTTTCAATGAAATCTTTTATTGGACCCAATGATGGTATGTTTGTTGTAAATATTCTAATAACTTCCTCGGCTCCTGGCCTGGCCTGGCCTGGGGAGCGGAGAGATTCTCTGTGTAGAGCATTTATTTACGTAAAACATGTTGTACTGGATTGGGCCTGGGGTGAGCCAGAACCTAGGCTGGATTGGACTTTAAATTTGGCAACAGGTTAAGCCGGGCAGAGCTTGGGCCAATACCATTCCTCTAGGTTTCTTCAACCCCCCCCCCCCCCCCCTCCCAACAAAAACAACAAAAAAAATTACTCTCTGTTTTCGGGTTTTGAATGAAAATCCAAGACTGGTTCAAACCTTAACCATAAAATCTTTATAAAAGAGTGATACATAATCATTTCTGGCTTTTGCAAGGAGCCAATTCTTGATAGATTGCCTGTAGCTGCAAAATTATGAGTCTTTTTAACAGGAATTATGAGCGGTAAGAGATAGTAGACTTTGTCATTTTCGTGCAATTTAAATAATAAGTTAAGATGAGATGAAAGTTGAAAGTTAAAATAAAATATTATTAAAATATTTTTTTTAAAATATTTTTTTAATATTATTATTATTTTTAAATTTAAAAATTTTAAATTATTTATTTTATTTTATGTAAAAATTTAAAAAAGTTATCTGATAATATAGGATAAAATATTTTCACTATCCAAATGTCATATAGGTAAAGTGAAGCGTTCCTCTTATAACATTTGACATCACGATTGGCCTAACGTGAACTGATTAGGGACGGTTGGATATATCTAGCTAGTTTGGGTGCTTCAATTTTCTGTATGAGTACTGTTAAATACAGTTATAAAATATATAAACATGTGCAGCCTTTTTAAAAAGAGTAGATTTAACGTTAAAATAATTTAATTTTTTCATTTGTATTTTATATTTAATTATTTTTTTAAAAATAAATATGCGATACTTACGCATTGAATGTCATTTCACTTGAGGGCATATATGTCCTAAAAATTGGCCTGAGTAAAATGACATCATGAGATCATCATCCTCACGGCCTGTTCAGTGTTCCCTACACATTTGATTCTTTGAGTCCACATAAAATAACTCATTTTCTTTAAAAGTGAGGAAACTCTTTTTCTTCCATGGATTGCTCATTGGCGGCGCAGATTATGCGGTCAATCTGTTTGGCGAAGTGTTCGGCCGTCCGAAGATGCCGTGAAACATGCATGTTCTTTTTACCATAAGTTTGATTATTTAATTGATAATCTAGTGCAGGTGATAAAGCTTAATTACCTTAATACTTAATTAGCATAATATTTAATTAATTTGTTTTAGTGAGTACCATGCCTTGTTGAACGTCCAAGTATATATATAATGCTAAAGCATCTAACTTGTGCCTTTCCATCACCATCAGCCGTAGGGCAGAAAATTTAAAGCTGACATGCATGCATGGTGCCTAAAGTCTTCGTGGTTATCCATGAAATGTTGGCCGGGCCCCATACATGATTTATAATGTGTTCACATGATTTTTCTGTTGGAATTATGACCTTAGATTAGCAACTGACAATATTGCGCTCTCTCTCTCTCTCTCTCTCTCTCTCTCTCTCATCAAGTTTATATTTGTGTCCCGGACACCACATGACTGAAACAAAGCTTAGACATGCATGGCCCAGCAAATTATGAAAAAAAGGACAAAAAAAAAGTCTGGGAATGCAATATTGTGGTTTATATATATAGATATAATCCAACATCGAGATCACTTCTATTTGAAGCTTTAATTTTGTACCAAGTTTACCGGCGATGATTAGGTTTTCTTGGTCGAATCATGTACCAATATTGATTAATTGATGAGAATATGTTGACCTAGCTCATGCTAGTAGAGAGATCTCTCTCCCGTAGAATGAATGATCAAATTTTGGAAATTGAATTTCCAGTCCGTGAGATATATGATATCTTGATCATGACCCAGATAAGGAAGAAAACTAAAAGGTGCACGCATGGCTTAAGGCAGTGTTGCTTGCTAGCACAAGGTGATACATGGCAGCTGCATGATCAAGTCTTGTTTCAATTTGTAATTTATAAAGTGGCAATTAGTCGTTTTAGTTTCACCTTTCAATAGCCAATGGATGCATCGTTGCTGGCTTCCACATGGATTGGGCCCTCAACGTACCCTTTTCTTGGGCATAGGCATGTGAAATTCTGACTGATCATGTCCTTTCTTTGACAGAAAAAAATAATAATAAAATAAAATCCGGCCCCCTTATTCGATCTTTATTATATATTATTGTTGGACGTTTTTCGGTTTTTAGATATTATAACGACGAAAAATATAGCACACCAATTATTAAATAGCTTTGTATTCTCAAGGATCCCAACAGAGGAATACTGTTTTTCATCAGCAATCGCCTTTAAATACCTAAACGATATGACCAATTTTAACCAAGAACCAGAAATCTGATAATTGGTTTTGCCTTGAAAATGGGGCAGAACAGGTTTATCCTAGCCAATGCCATATACTTGATGGGGTTAATCTCAATCCTAATTCATGTCTCCCAAGCCCAAAACTCCCACCAAGATTTCGTCAATGCACACAATGCAGCTCGTGCCCGAGTTGGTGTGGGTCCAATTCATTGGAACTACACCATTGCAGCCTATGCTCAAAATTATGCGAACAAGAGGATCAGAGACTGCAACTTGGAGCATTCCATGGGACCCTATTCAGAAAACCTTGCCGGAGGCTGGAGTGGATTGACTGCAGTAGATGCGGTGAAGATGTGGGTAGATGAAAAGAAATACTACGACTATCAGAAAAACTCCTGTGTTGGCGATGAGTGTCGGCATTATACACAAATTGTGTGGCGCGACACTGTGCATCTCGGGTGTGCTAGAGTCAGGTGTAAGAGTGGAGGGATATTTGTGATTTGCGACTACGATCCTCCGGGCAACAACGATGGCCAACGTCCTTACTAAATTCATGTTTTTACTCATGACTATAATATATATGTATTAAGCAGCACATGATATATCCTATGCATGTTGCTGCCCAGGAAAGTATGGTTGTCGATCGTGATTGCAGTACTCTATATATGTTCAAGCACGAACCATGACGTTATGATCATGTTTCATTAGTTGAAATTATATGTTTCTCCCTGATTTATTCGTTGCCTTTCTTTCTCTCCCATTTTATTTCAATATGAGATCAGAGAGTGATGATCAGAGAGAACATAGCAGTCAATTTCCTCGGAAATGAAAAGGTACCGATCGATGAGTGCCAGGTTGATCAGGAAGGCCGTGATGTCGTTTTTTCTCCTAAGAAATAAATCAAGATACGATAACCTAATTACATACGTACTACAGGTGCTATTTAATTATGCACACAATCGATCGCAAGCATGGCAACTACGTTGTATTCATATAGGAGAATCTTGAATTATAGATGCTTAGTACTGGGATAGAACAATTTAATTAGAGAGAAATAGGGGTCGAGATAGTACCATTGAACACCCGTTCTTGCTTAATATGCAAAAATATTGCGCGCGCACATATGATCCTAAGTAAAAGAGGAGGAAAATCCACATAAAAGTGTGGGGCATGAGTTTTGCTACAATGGTTGATTTGTAGCAAAGCTCTTTATAAATATATATAAATATATATATATATATATATATATCATAAAAATCGTAAGTCATGCATATTATATATACTTGCCATTGTATTTCTTAAAAACTTGTAGCGCCTAAAAAATAAGTATTTGTGATTGATTATTTATAACGAAAATAACTATTTACAATAAAATAAATTTATTTTTATAAAAGATAGTCATTTTTATAAAAAATAATTAACCATGAATAAGCAATATTCTTATAGGAAATTTAGCAAGTACTTTACTTTTATGCTAGCCCATGTGCTTCATGGGTCCTCCCTAGCCTAAAAGCACTCCCACCAACACTTTAGTCAATGGACATGCACGTATGATGTAGCTTGTCCCGAACTTGGGGTACTTGGAACCATACGCTTCAAATTGGGTTCAAATTCATTAGAGTAGCCAAAAGCAGCTTGGTAGTCTAATGACATATGACTTGATTTTTTAAATAAAAAATTTAGATTTGAAATCCTCCTTCTCTGTTGTAATAATTTATTAGAAATTCAATTGTGAAATTTAAGAACCTCATGAAGACCCTATAAGTTTTCACGAATTTGTTAATCGTATAGGTTTTAGTCTAACTACATAGTTAGTGTTATTACTCACTATGATATCAAAAATGAATTTTTAATTATTGAAAATAGTTAGAAGTGTCAAAATGTATTATGGTTTGTGCCATTAGACTCAGTGGGTTATTTAAGGTCTTATGACGCAATAATTTTTTTTCATATTTTTGGACGAAACGTCTGTTCAAAACTGTGAATATTATTGGATAAAAAATATCTTGAGCTGATTTTTGTGGATATTATTGGATAAAAATATCTTAAGCTAATTTCGTGGATATTATTGGGCAAAAATATCTTGAACTGATTTTTGTGGATATTATTAGATAAAAATATCTTAAACTGATTTTTGTGGATATTATTGGACAAAAATATCTTGAACTGATTTTTGTAAATATTATTGGGTAAGAAAAACTTACACTCAACCCTCACTTCAGCCTCACCATCTTCCATATTTTGTGCATAAATACATCCATATACTCCCCATGAAATCATCTTCATTTACATCTTTCATTGAAAGAACATCAAACACTCTCTCAGACAGCTTTTAGGTATTCTTTTGCACGCCCATTTCGAAACTTTTGTAAGTGTTTTATTATAAAATCTCATTCATATAAGTTGTTCCTTTTTTAGTCTAATTTACGTGGATATCTTATTTGTTCTATTTGAAAATCATTTGATCAGTAAAATATTATTTAAACTAAAGAAAGGTTATTCTGGAAGATAAACTGAAGAATATGTTATATTTTGGAGTTTTTGACCAAACTAATGGATAGATCTTGGTCCGAAATTTTTATGGAGTATTGTTAACATGTGTATATGATTATTGGTTGAGGATTTGTTACATGATTAAAAGTTTTGATGAAATATTTTCTTAGTTCTAGAAACTCAGAAACTGGAAGAGGAAAAACAGTTTCTATTTTGAAAAAATTAAAATTTTTGGTGGTTTAAACCTATTCCAATGGTTTTGATAATTTTATTGGAGGATCTTAAGCCTCTTATATACATATTAGAATATTATTTTGAAGATATTTGATGTTAATTTCAAAGATATGAAATATTATGCAAAGAGATGTTTGGATAGGCCAAAGTGTGGATGTTCTTGGCTCAATTTATGTTTTGGTTAATGTTTAACCATGTGATCTTGAATTAGAAGCTTATATATGTTTTAGGACATCTTTTTAAATCATTTGATGGTTTGGTTTGAAGATCACATCTTTATAAGTCATAGATCAAAAGGTTAATCGAAACAAGTTAGAAACAAAAATCAATGGAAATAGCATATGGGAATTTCGGCCCTATAGAGTTTTAATACTTGTGATTAGTTTTAAATTTTTCTAAATTGATATTTGAGTTTAGGATAAAATTTATATGAGACATGTAAATTTTGGTGATTTTTGGAGTTAGCATGCAAAATCTTTAAGTTAGGGGTAAAACGGTCATTTTCCTACATGTAGAGGGTAAAATGAAAATTTTACTCTTTAAGTTAGTATTTTTTCATATTTCAAATTATTAGTGATTTAGTTCTAACTTTTAGAATCACTAATTACATTTTCTCGTTATCGCACTTGAGCTTTTGTAAGAAATGTGGAGATCAAGGTAAGTAAGCTTTTAACTTACTAGCAGTCTACTTGTATGTGTGCTAAGTAAAGGAACTACAGTGTATGTATGTGTATTATCATATATGTCATGCTAAGTTATCACATATTTGTCTATTACACAGAATTTATTCTATCATGAGTTTCATCTATTACACAAGATATTCTGTCATATATTGTAAGTACATAATGTTAAATATGCCATCTATTACATGTATGTTATGTCATGTTCACTGTTGTAAGTATGTCATGTTAATTATGTTTTCGTTACATGTGATATCATATTATGAAATGTTGTGTGATACATGTTTAAGTCATATTACGATATAACCATATTTCAAGTATGTCAAGTTATGATTTGATTACTTATGTATGAGATCACAACAATTGTGACGCATACACTACCTGAGATACAACAATTGTGACACGTAGAATACATAGGGCCACAGCAACTATAGAGTATGTATTTAAGCAGTTAAAGAATAAATTCAGTTCACGTTTCAATTTAAGTTATGTCAGTTATGTTATGTTGTACGTCAAGTTATGTTTTGATTATTTATGTATTGGGTCACAGCAATTGTGACGCATACACTATGTGAGACACAACAATTGTGACACGTAGAATACATGGGGCCACAACAACTGTGGAGTATATATTTAAGCAATTAAAAAATAAGTTCAATTCACGTTTCAACGTCAGTTATGCAATATTGTACGTCAAGTTATGCGTTGATTACTTATATATGGGGTCACAGCAATTGTGACACATACACTACGTGAGACACAGTAATTGTGACACGTAGAATACATGGGGCCACAACAACTGTGGAATATGTATTTAAGCAGTTAATGAATAAGTTTCAAATCACGTTTATGTTAAGTCAAGTTTCAGAACAAGTTCATGTTAAGTCAAGTTTCAGATCAAGTTAATGTCAGGTCAAGTTCAGTTCACATTTCAATTTAAGTTATGTCAGTTATGCTATGTTGTACGTCAAATTATGCTTTAATCACTTATGAATTTGATTATGTATTCATGTTTTTACTATCATCCATGCATCATTAGCATATGTGGAAGTTTTTTGTTAACTTACTGAAATTTGTAATCAAATCTCACTGTGGTAGTCACAACTACCATTCCTCCCGAATGGTAGATCTTGTTACAGGACCTGAAAGAGAATTAGGAACTGACCAACTAGACACAGTTAACTGAGCGACGGTGCGACGTCAATGTTAACAACGTAAATTACTACTTGTACGATGTAATTGCATCTCTAGTACTTTTTAGATCATAACCATTTTGGACTAGTGTTGTGATCTTAGTTGTTCAATGGATCTTTATGTATTAAGTATGTTTTAAGCATTTGGGATATTTTCAATTTGGTGTATAGTATTGTTAAAGAAAAAATTTATCTACTGCGAATATTGCATGGTGTTAGATACATGTTAGGAATATTGCATCTTATATATCATGAATAGAGGCAGGTAACCTTGTGTTGCATGTCTCGACACTTCAAATGTCCGTCCGATCACAAACGGAATTTGGGAGCGTCACATCCATTGTATAAAAAAAGAAGATTTGTTTTCTTTTAAATTTTAAAATTTAGAATTTGAAAAAGATAGATATATAAATTCATCCTCAAATTCAAGTCTATATATATATGCTCAAAACTATACTAGCTAAGATCAACAATGATCCGATATTGTAAGTTGGAGCATTCTATGGGCCAGCTCTATTTAGAAAAGAAAAACCACTCCGGAGGATAGAGTGGCTTTACCACAATGGAAAAACCTCGCTTTATGAACCTATGATCAATCTGTTTCCCGAAATTGGCGGTTGGGGCTAAAGACCTGACCGTTTCTGGTCTTCGTCAAGCTGGAACATCATGGATTGGCCCATGCTTTCTAGAATATCATTGCACCGTATTTCTAAAGAGATCAATACTCCACCACACGACATTACGCGGTACAGAAAATCACAGTACTACCTGCATATATTATAAGAAAAATATTATATGCTACATGAGCTTACATACTACTTTCATCTCATTTTGATTAATTTATTGCGTTAATGTGAAATTGTCTATAATCCTTTTAATATTTTATTAAAAAATAAATAATTAAAAAATCATGGACAATGTCACGTTCTATACAGATGAATAGACATGCAATACATAACATAATTAAGTGCTCATATTCTTATTTAATTAGTCTCTGCCAATAAATATAGTTGCAATTGCACTACACGTATACGTGTAGTTTCCAATATTGCAAGTAATTAATTAAAAAGATGATTGGCGGCGAAAATTAATGGAAATGCTAAGACTAAGAGAGGAGGATATTAATTATAAGTAGTAGTATATATAGATAAGTAGTGAATTGAATACCTAATTTTAAACCTTCTAACACGGCACTCAACTTGTAGGTATGGCATAGGACACACGTATCGAGTTGAATTAGGCCCTTGATGGAAGGTAACCAGAATTTGATCCTAAATTCCAGGAATTAATATATATATATATATATATATATATATATAATTGGAATATCTACATAAATAGCCTCTCAGAATATTTAGAGTCTGGTTCCGATGAACATGGCTAATTTTGTGCCAACAAATAGGGTGTTTTTTAACTTTTTCCGTTTTCCACGTTACGCATTGGACACACTTTTTCAATCTCTCGGTTTTTCTATGTAAGTTAATGGCTCAAATTAGCCATTGACTACGGATTGATTTCGCTCCATGCATGTGTGAGTCTCATGCCGTTGTGATCAGTTGTTTTTTAGTTGTTTACTAAAACATATAAAACTACTATAAGATCATTTTCTTATTATTTAAAATATATCCTGAAGATAATCTTGCTTATTAAAATAAAAAATTAAGTACTCGAAAACTAGTAGTGAAAGATGAAGGCAGCTATGAACCCGATCGATCCGAATATTGATATCCAGCCATAATTGAATTTAGATTTGAATTTTAAAAACTGGGCAATTATCCATTCGAATAAGCTTGAAAAAAATTTGAGCGGTAATTGGATCTAAAGGTTTATTACCTTTTTTTTTTTTTTCTCTTCTTTTTTAAAAAGACTTTTTAAAACTTTTAAAAGTATTCTCTCATCTTTGAAAATTTGCATCTCTAATTAATTAAAGCCAAAAGACATTGCTAGAAGATAAAAAAGAAAGAAAGAAAAAAGACATCCTTTGATCTTTTTCTTTTTTGCTTTTGAATCCAAAAGAGAAGAAAAAAATCTTAAAATATAATTATGGAATGATCGATATATCAAAGCTTAAGTTCGATCATCCAAATAGAGGATTTGGATTTTAAAGACACAAAACTAAAATTTTCTGATCTCCAGTTAAATCTAGTCATCGATCCATATATACGCACAACAAGTTAATTAATTTAACCCAACATCAAAATGACTTACCTGCATGCATCCGCGCGCGCGCACGCACCACGTCCTAGCACCTATATCATCATGTATATATATTTATATTTATATTTATATAGTCATGCTTGAAATTCAGACAAGACCAGCTATTAAGACTGATCGAGATCTAACATATAATGCATGCATATGGCCGGTCGCATGCATCATGTCATCAAGCGCCTGTTTTTGTTATTATTAATATTGTTGTTGTTATTATTAGAGTAATATTTTATAAACAGTCACTTTTATTTCATTATTACATATTCTATTGATGTGATTAGTTTCATCAAATTTTTTTAATACATAACTAATCACATCAGTAGAATATACAAAAAATTACGTACTTAAAAATAATTGCATATAAAAATTTTATTATTATTATTTGTTGTATTTTTGGATCTGAAGTTAGGACTCATCAAAATGAAAGAATCATGAAAAATTGAATGTTTTGTGATTAAAAACGCTGCATTGGATTCGGTACACAACCCGAACTCAAACTTTGAGCTAAAGTCTATTTACTTTCATTTTTATATCTGAAGGCACACTATTCATGGTCTATCCTAATATTTTATTATAAAATCAACTTCCTCCAAATACAATATCACTTCCGTTTAGTACAAAATCACTGTTTATGAGAAACAAAAATTTAAGTATCAAATAAAATTTTTAATATAAGTACAGTTAGTGTAATTGTAAAATATGAAAAATACAAATAAAAATATTATTATTAAAAAAATAATAATATATTATTATTTTGATGAATCCAATGACTAATCTAATGTAAAATTATGGATATGAGAGTTTTGAATTTATGAAAAATTTATACATTTTATTAAATTTTAAAGATAATTTTGATGAAACCAATGTGAATGCTCTTAGTTAGTCGTTATAACGTCTTACACGTCCATTTTACCTTTGAAAATTCTAGCTGCTAGCTAGCTATTTTTTTCCAAATTCCACTGAACTTCGATTAATTTCCACACTAGTAACAAGCATGACATCCCTATATATACCTGTTGTGCAATCCTCGTATTGCTATCAATTAATCAAGTGAGCTTGCTTTTGTTTTGCGTTGTAGTTTATTTCATAACCAATTAAACATGGCGTTCTTCAAGCTATCACGGCCAGTTCTTATTTGCCTGATCTTAGGCTTAACCTTAGTACTGCTACTCCCCGATTTCTCCCACGCCCAAGACTCCCCACAAGACTTCCTCGACGCACACAGTGCTGCACGTGCAGAGGTGGGCGTTCCACCACTGACCTGGGACGACCAAGTAGCCTCGTATGCACAGAATTATGCCAATCAACGCATTGGCGATTGCAATATGGTGCACTCCGGCGGGCCGTACGGTGAAAACATTGCATGGAGTAGCGGTGACCTGATGGGGACAGATGCGGTGAAGATGTGGGTGGACGAGAAATCGAACTATGACCCTAACTCCAACACGTGCGTTGGTGGGCAGTGTCTGCACTATACTCAGGTGGTGTGGCGCAACTCGGTTCGTCTGGGATGTGCTAAGGTTCGGTGCAATAATGGAGGTACATTCATTGGCTGCAACTACGACCCCCCGGGCAATTACATTGGAGAGCGGCCTTACTAGCTTAATAATTAGGGGCCGGCTAGCTAGTTCTACTTGCATGTTCAACTACGTGATCGATCTGTTAGTTTTATGTTTAACTTAGTGGTCAAGCGGTTAGTTATCACCACGTCTAGTCTTACTGCCACGACATAGCAGTTGTAAAACGTGGGCTATGTTTATGTTTATTTCAGTTTTCTTAATTTGTAAGGCTATTTAATAGCCAAGTCTGTTATTCGATGAAGGTGTGTGTGAGCGATTTCCTCCATTTCCTCTCTTTTGTCTCTTCAGTCTATATTTCCTATAAACTATAAAATTAAGAGTGAAAAAGAGTTACAAAATCATGAGTGTTATAAATGAAGTCATCTATATACAATATGCAGTATGATCTCTATCTTTTGTTGGATGGAAAATCTTCTTCTTTTAACTAGATCGGGCAAATTGGAAAGATCTTCGGCTTTATAAAGAAGAGGATTGTTAATGGAAGATATGCATGCATGTATATATGCTTATGGAAGAAATCCTGTAGGCCGGCCAGGGATCAGTAATATTATATAAATATATATATATATATTTATATATATTTTTTGAGCAAAAATTTTATGTAGTCACTAGTGCGTATTATTTGTACACTCCATTGATCATATGATTGACTGCATCATTTTTTTTATATAAAATAACTGTTTCGACCAATCATATCAGTAAAGTGTACAAAGAGTATATGTGTAAAAGCGACTGTATGTAACAAAACTCATTTTTAAAAAATAAATCTTCCCTACACCAAAACAATTATATATATTATAATGTGGGGCCATGTGCGGTTTATTTTCACGTAATTAATTAGATTTGTTAAGATATATTAATTAGATTTTCACGTAATTTATTTTAAAAATTTAATCTTTTAAAATAAGCTGTGGTGGTCATTTACTTAATTCGGTATCAGAGCAGATTTTAACATTACACGTTATCCTATTTAGTTACATATTTCGAGTAGTACTGCTTGGCCCGCTTATTAAGAGATAGAAATCGACGCACATGTAAATACGCTATATAAGTACTTTTTGTATTTACCAAATAAATTAATACAGAATTAATGTAATTTGATCGATCGTGTCGTTTACGACGTTGTAATTAAATTACAAAAAGTTTGTAGGAAAGGTGCTCCAGTCATGACTTTAATTCCACTATCTAGCCAGCTAGCTCTATAGGTTTGCACGTCTTGAATTAAGATTCCGCCATGCATTACTTTGAAAGTCCACATAATTTTTCACACTTTAATAATCCCTTTTTGTAGTTTAGGACTAAGATGAGACACAAAATATTCATATGATCATATTTTATTTTATCTTATTTTATTCTTAAACATAATTCAAATCTAAAATTTTCAAATTAATCATTACAATTTTTTCAAACTTTTAAATAAAAAATAAAAAATAATTCCAACTTTTTCAAATCTCAAAATAAAAATAATATTATAAAACTATATTCTTATAATATTTTGACTTTCTAATATTTTTATTCAATTTTATTTCTTTCCTTTCTCAAAATCCAAAAAAATACCTAACTCAAATCATCTCACTACTATTCACAAACTATCTTACTACTATCCACAAAATTTTCATTTATCTCACTCCCCAAACTCATCCTAAAAGTTTCATTTTTTTAATTATAAGGTTGTGTGGATTAAAAAACATGCACTCTTAACCCATCTCATATCACCATTACAATTTTTTTAAAAATTTTTACACAAAATATATTAAACAATTCAATTTTTCAAATCTCAATTCAACATTTTTCAAATTTCAAAACAATAATAATATTAAAAAATCATATTCTAAGAATATTTTATTCAATTTTCAACTTTCATCTAAGACTTTGTCTGGATGTTGATGAGCTGAGCTGGGTTAATTAAGTTATTTATGAATAGTAGTGACTTGAGTTGGCGGAGTGAATTATATGCAGCCCATCTAAAATAAGTTTAGATTTTTTGGATATTAAGATAAGTTTAAAACTATTTATGAGAAATTGAAAAATATTTTGGGTCTCATATATAAAGAGATGTTGAGTTGAAAAAAATTGTAAGTCCTTATATATGTAAGGATGTTTTGAGTTGAGATGAGTTTAGTAATTTGAGAGTTTGGTACTTAGATGTTAGACTCAAGTTAAAATTAGAATAAACTGAATTGATTTCAGTTGAATCTTTCAACCAAACGGAGTCTAAAACCATCTCATCTTATTTCTAAATTTAAACACCGGTAAATAAAAAATAAGGCATCCACAAATAGACTACGTACATACGTAGTTGGGAATTAGCGCAACCATAACTGTTAAATACAACTCCATAAATTCATATGTTGGCCACTAATCTATTCAAGTGGTTTAATTTGGCGCAATTCCGTACGCTGCATGTAAACATGACATACGTACAAGATCCTTCATTAAGAGTGAATCAAGCTAGCTGTACGTGCGTAGCCAACAACTTTGATCACAATCATAACTCGTTCCCCCGCTTTTGCCTTCGATCTTCCCGGTTATACATGCACGGGGAAAAAAAAAAAAAAAAAGGAAAACCAAACATAGCGCTCAACGATCTTTGGTCGTTTTTAATTGTTACCAGAATTTGATACTTTCGAGTTTTGATACTTTTGAGTTTTCCTGGAGGGATCTTTTAATTGTTACCATCATCGATCGCCACTAATATTGTTATCAACATCATCTTTATCACTAGCATTATCACTGCTACCCTCCTAATCTGTTCAGCTACTGTTGGCAGCCACCAACGGAATCAGTCTGAGAGCCAGAAATTGCAGACTGATCAGCAGCAGCAACAGCCTTATCGATCAGGCGCATGCAGATTGGCAACACCAAGCATCAACTCCTGTCATTGAGATGCACTCACAAAAAAGCTAGGCATGAGAGAGAGAGAGAGTGAGTCAGCCCATTACCATTTCAATAACTGTAGAGTCAATTTCCCGTGAGAATTTCAATATCATGATCTCAGAATTGTCCTGCATTTTAGCAATAAACAAAAGTTAAGAATCCCGAATCACCATAATTAACCAATTTAACAATACAAGTAATGTTATACATTACGCTATTAGTTTATTTATATCTTATTATATATGATGTATCGCATTTATTATTATTTGATATTAAAAAAATATACAATAAATGATTATTCAATGATGATAAATAAGTCACATCTTAATTAGTAGGATGTAAATAATATGATAATATAGTATATAAACTTTTTCATATAATAATGATATCCTTCAAATGATGTCAGATAAACAGCTCACCTCACCGAACAAAAGAATCATGTCGCTGAAATCAGAATAGCACCCGACGCTGTAACCAGACCATCAAGAAAAATTGGAAGCGCCTGGACAGAAGGAACGATGATTTCAAACACTTCCTAATCTCTTTTGACACATTATGTATGTAAGCAAACACCTACTCCAATAAACCTCAACAGTACGTACCTCCATGGCACCAGGATTGCAAATAAGCAAAGTGCAAAGCAGTAAATATTGATTTCTGACCACTGGCAAAATCTTGGCTATAATTACAAGTACAGCTTAGTCTCTTGGAAAAAAAAAACCACTTAAAAACAACATCACTTTAATGCACGTTAGAGAAATGTTAAAGTAACAATTAATTTACAACTCTTACTATTACAAGTAGAGAAGGGAATAATATTTAAGGTTTTTAAAAATACAATGTAATCAGAAGCCATTCAGAATTTTCCATTCCATTAGCGTCCTTTATCTTTTCTGCTCTAGCGTAATTTTCTCGGCAGAGCACAGAAATCAGTTGGACAAAACAAAAAGAAAAGAAAAACAAGTACCGGCGTGTAAGCGATCTTTAGGTTGTCAAGGAAACTGTTAAGGAAACCTTACCATAATTCTAGGCTTATTTAGTTGTCCTTAATTCCAGCAATTCTATTGTATAGATTGATTTAGTTTCCTTTTATTTTACCATTCATCATTATGTACATGATTTGTAAATGATTCAATATATACAGAGATCACTCACCACGTTCGGAGTGTGGTGGTTTTGCAAATCCTCTCATGGTATCACGAGCCTTCTTGGATTGACATCCCCGATCCCCTCTTCCCCTCATGGCTGCCGAACCCAACTCCACCTTTCTCCCCTTCAACACCATGATCCACATGGTACCATCAAGCTTTCTTCTTCTAACTACCTTCTATGGAAGAGTCAATTACTTCCTCTCCTTGAAAGTCAAGCCTTGTTAGGACATGTGGATGGCACTCTCGAAATCCCTTCACAGTTTGACCCACCCACCTCTCAGACACCCAATATCAAACACTTGGCGTGGAACCAAACGGATCAACGCCTCCTCAGCCTCCTCCTCTCCTCCCTCACCGAGGAAGCCATGGCAGAGGTAGTGGGTTTGTCCACCTCCCGTGAGGTGTGGCTTGCCCTTGAAAACACCTTCAGCCATCGGTCTAAAGCTAGGGAGCTTCGGCTCAAAGATGACCTTCAGTTGATGAAGCGTGGTACTCGCACGGTCTCTGAGTATGCCCGAACCTTCAAGTCCCTCTGTGACCAGCTTCATGCCATCGGCCGGCCTGTCGACGACACCGACAAGTCTCACTGGTTCCTGCGCGGGCTTGGGTCCGATTTCTCTCATTTTTCCACAGCTCAAATGGCCCTCACTCCCTTGCCTGTTTTTGCTGATTTGGTGTCCAAAGCCGAAAGCTTTGAACTCTTTCAACGCTCTCTTGAACCATCGGCTCCTCCAACAGCTGCTTTCACAGCAACCCACCATGGTACCTTACGGACACAGCAGAGGAATTCTTCCTCTCGAAATCAGCAAGGCCCTCGTAGTGGCCACAATGATTCAACTCGCAACCGTGGGCCGTCGCACCAGCGAAGCCGTTTCGGCCAGGGCCGCCGTCCGCCACGCTGCCAGATCTGCCGGCAAGATGGTCACTATGCTGACCGCTGCAACCAACGATATGCACGGGCAGACTCAGCAGCACACCTTGTCGAGGCCTTCACCTCTTCATGTGGGCTGACTGGGCCCGAGCCCAGTGATTGGTACTTAGATACTGGAGCCTCAGCCCATATGACCAAAGACCCTTCCACTTTGGACCAGTCCAATAACTATATGGGTAAGGATTGTGTAATTGTAGGGAATGGTGCATCCCTACCCATTACCCACACCGGTATCACTTCTCCAACTCCCAATCTTCATTTATTGGATGTTTTAGTCGTTCCCCGTCTTACCAAAAATCTTCTCTCAATTAGTAAATTAACCTCTGATTTTCCTCTCTCGGTTGCATTTACTAATAATTGTTTTACTGTCCAGAATCGTCAAACGGGAAGGGTGGTGGCAACCGGTAAACGAGATGGTGGCTTGTATGTGCTGGAACGTGGCAACTCCGCTTTTATTTCCGTTCTTAAAAATAAAGCCCTTCATGCTTCTTATGATTTATGGCATGCTCGTCTTGGACATGTTAATCACTCTATTATTTCTTATTTGAATAAAAATGGTTATCTTTCTCTTACATCTTTATTGCCTTCTCCTGCATTGTGCACTACATGTCAACTTGCCAAAAATCATCGCTTACCTTATGCACGTAATGAAAAAAGATCGTCACATGTATTGGATCTTATTCATTGCGACATTTGGGGCCCCTCCCCCGTCAAATCCACATCGGGTTTTCTATATTATGTCATATTTATTGATGATCACTCTCGATTCACTTGGCTTTATCCTTTAAAATTCAAATCTGATTTTTATGATATCTTTATTCACTTTCAAAATTTTGTGGAAAATCAACATACCACTCGTATCAAAATTTTTCAAAGTGATGGTGGTGCAGAATTTACAAGCAATCGCTTCAAAGCCCATCTTAGCACCTCAGGCATTCACCACCAACTTTCCTGCCCATACACACCAGCTCAAAATGGTCGCGCTGAAAGGAAACATCGCCATGTGACTGAGACTGGTCTAGCCCTCCTTTTTCACTCTCATATTTCCCCTCGCTTCTGGGTTGACGCTTTCAGCACTGCAGCTTACATTATCAACCGTCTGCCCACACCGCTTCTTGGAGGTAAGTCCCCATTTGAACTTCTTTATGGCTCCTCACCCAATTATGAAAATTTCCATCCTTTTGGTTGTCGTGTTTATCCTTGCTTACGTGATTATATGCCTAACAAATTTTCTCCTCGCAGCATTCCCTGTATTTTCCTAGGTTACAGTCCTTCCTATAAAGGGTTTCGCTGTCTTGACCCCACTACTTCTAGGCTATATATCACTCGTCATGCTCAGTTTGATGAAACCCATTTCCCCTCTCATATCAGCTCTCAAGCTCAGCCTATATCATCTCTCATTTTTTCCAATTTTCTTGAACCCAGTCCCAACGACCCCCCTTCTATTTTCCCTATGCACCATTCTCCGCACATTACGCCTTCCGGATCCACCCCGTGTGTTATTTGTACTAACTCAGTGGATGAGTCTTTGCAGGTTCCTCATTCTCTTGCAGGTTCTTCTTCATCTTTGATGGATCCTAGACCGCCTCCTGATGAGACTGCCAGTGATCGTTCTGTTCCTGATCCTCCATCCGCTCCTGCCTTATCATTGGGTTATCATCCCATGATCACACGAGCCAAGTCTGGTATCTTTCGGACTCGTCATCCGGCGGATCTCACTGTCTTGCAACCCTCTGGACTTCTTTCTGCTCTACTTGCTTCTACTGAGCCCACAGGATTCAAATCCGCTGCTAAGAATCCTGCCTGGCTTGCTGCTATGGATGAAGAAGTTCATGCTTTACAGACCAATCGCACCTGGATCCTTGTCCCTCGTCCTGTCAACACCAACATTGTGGGTTCCAAATGGGTATTTCGGACCAAATATTTACCTGATGGATCCATTGAGCGCCTCAAAGCTCGACTTGTTGCCAAAGGTTACACTCAGGTACCTGGACTTGACTACACTAACACTTTTAGTCCTGTTATCAAGGCTACTACTGTTCGTGTTGTCCTTTCTCTTGCGGTTACCAACCGATGGCCTCTACGTCAACTGGACGTCAAGAATGCTTTTCTCAATGGTCACCTTACTGAAAATGTCTTTATGGAGCAACCTCCTGGATATGTTGATCCTCGCTATCCCGACCATGTTTGTCAGCTCAAGAAAGCACTTTATGGCCTCAAGCAAGCTCCCCGTGCCTGGTTTCAGCGGTTTAGTTCTTTTCTCCTTACCCTTGGTTTTGCTTGCAGTCGTGCTGACACCTCTCTCTTCGTGTTTCACCAGCAGTCTGACACTATTTATTTGCTCCTTTATGTTGATGATATTATCATTACTGGCAACAATCCCTCTCTTCTTGACAGCTTCACTCACAAGCTCAATTCTGAGTTTGCCACCAAAGACTTGGGTTCCCTCAATTATTTTCTTGGGCTGGAAGCTACATCCACTACTGATGGTCTTTTTATCAGTCAACTGAAATATGCACGGGAGATTCTTACTCGAGCCCACTTGCTTGATAGTAAGCCGGTTCACACTCCCATGGTTATCTCTCAGCATCTGACTGGCGACGGTTCCCCTTTCTCGGATCCCACTCTTTACAGATCACTTGTTGGTGCCCTCCAATACCTGACCATCACCCGTCCAGACATTGCTTATGCCGTGGTGGTGGTTTTGCAAATCCTCTCATAGGTGTTCCAGACTTGGCGAGGACCTCGAGATCGACGAGGCTCATGTCAGCCCTGACATCAACCCAGCGAATATCACCAACAGTGTGATTACGAATATGTGTACGAAAAACCCCGATTCGCAACATTTGTACTCCACCGCCATTCAGATCCTTCCTCACTCACTCTCTTCAGCTCGACCAAACACAAGCCCTAAGCTCAGACAAACAATGATTAAAAAATTGAGCTTTACTGCTTATAAGTCTTACACCACATGTCTTATTATTATTTTTTTTAATATTTTTTAAATTTTTTATTTTAAAATTAATTCAATTTTTCTATTCATTATTCATATAACAAATATTTGGTAAAAGAAAAAAATAAAAAAAAATAAAAAATTAAATGGTGCGTGATATATGAATTTATGTTTAGAATTTTTCCTAAAAAATACAATCAGAGAGCAACAGCGTACACTGCCGAATGCAGAGATTCCCTAGAGAGAGATTTTTAGAAGACAGTTACTTACGGTGCGAGAATGTATACACATATAATAATTAGAAAATGCTAATCATATATATTTTCACTTACTTGACGATAATTACAAATAATAATATATAATTTCGATGAATAAGATGAATAACATATCTCTAGTAATTATATACGTATGTGTCCCCTAGATCAGAGAGATACCACCGCCAGCGAAAGAAATGGACCGGGAATTTGAGGCGAGGCGAGTGGGGCTGGTAAACGGCTTGATTGAGTCCGAAGGGGCTCTGAATATCTTAAAGCTGAGTCCGATATCATCCAACCTCTTCACCGTCAGAAGTAGAGCCCGTGGCAGCGTCACCATCATCCACACCTGTTGGCGTTTTCCGGGCTGTAGGGTCCATCTATATCCTTTTGAGATTTAACAAATCAAATAGTAATGTAATGCGATGATGACATTGATCCATTTCGATGAAATCCTTTTTTTTTTGTTCTCAAGAAAATAACTATTATTGATGTTTATAGTTTACTACAATGTACTAATGAGATTGGTGGGTCCTTTTCATTGTAAAAATCTAGCAAGTATGATGGAATTTTGATTAAAAATATGCTTCTAGATACATTGTTTTATGGGTTATGGAGGGAGTTTGTAAGCTTGAAGAGAAGGACTACAGGGGAACGACTCACCCAGGAGGTAGATAGCACTCATCTTGGACTTGGAGAGGGTCTGGAAGTGATATCACATGACCTTCCGATGAAATCTTTTACTTGACCCAATGATGGTATGTTCATTGTAAATATTCTAATAACTTGGTCTAGTGATATCACGATTTGACATCACGATTGGCCTAACGGGCAAATTAAGGACAGCTGGATCTAGCTAGCTTGGATACTTCAATCTCCTCAAATATGAATATTACTAAATACAGTTATAAAATATATAAGTATGTACAGTCTATTAATTAAATTAATTTTTTTATATATATCTTATATTTAATTATTTTTTTAAAAATAAGTATTCGACGCTTGCACTCTATAATTATAAATATCATTCCACTTAAAGGCATATATGTCCTACAAATTGGCCAGAATAAAATGACATCATGAGATGATCATCCTCACTGCCTATTCCCTACACATTTGATTCTTCGAGTTCACATAAAATAACTCCTTTTTTTTTAAAGTGAGGAAACTCTTTTTCTTCCATGGATTGCTCATTGTGGCGCAGATTATGCAGTCAATCTGTTCGGCGAAAAGTCTTCGGCCGTCCGCAGATGCCGTGAATTCTCACATGTTCCTTTTACCATAAGTTTGATTATTTAATTGATGATCTAGTGCAGGTGAAAAAGCTTAATTACCATAATACTTAATTAGCATAATATTTAATTAATTTGGTTAAGTGAACATGCATTGTTGAACATCCAAGTATATATATAATGCTAAAGCATCCAATTTGTGCCTTTCCATCACCATCAGCTGTAGGGCCGAAAATTTAAAGCTGACATGCATGCATAGTGGCCTAAAGTCTTCGTGGCTATCCGTGAAATGTTGCGCCCCATACATTTATGTGCTGATCACATGATTTCTCCGTTGGAATTATGACCTTAGATTAGCAAGGGCTGACATTGTTGCTCTCTCTCTCTCTCTCTCAACAAGTTTATGTTTGTGTCCCGGATGCCACATGACTGAAGCGAAACTTAGACACGCATGGCCCAGCAAATCATGATAAAAAGGAGAAAAAAAGTCTGGGACTGAAATATTCTGGTTTATATATATATATATATATATAATAGCATCGAAATCACTTCTATTTGAAGCTTTTGTACCATGTTTACCGGCGATGATTAGGTTTTCTTGGTCGAATCATGTACCAGTATTGATTGATTGATGAGAATATGTTGACCTAGCTCATGCTATTACAGAGATCTCTCTACTGTAGAATGAATGATCGAATCGTGGAAATTGAATTTCCAGTCCGTGGGATATATCATATCTTGAATATCATGACCAAGATAAGGAAGAAAACTAAAAGGTGCATGCATGGCTTAAGGCAGTGTTGCTTGCTGGCACAAGGTGATATATGGCTGCTGCATGATCAGGTCTTGTTTCAATTTGTAATGTAATTTATAAAGTGGCAATTAGCCGTTTTAGTTTCAACTTTCAATAGCCAACGGATGCATGGTAGCTGGCTTCCACATGGATTGGGCCCTCAACGTACCCTTTTGTTGGGCATAGGCATGTGAAATTCTGACCGATCACGTCCTTTCTTCAACAGAAAAAATAATAATAAAATAAATTGCTGGCCCCCTTATTTGATCTTTATTATATATTATTGTTGGACGTTTTTCAGTTTTAGATATTGTAAGGCCGACTAAGATAAGAGCACACCAATTATTAAATAGCTTGTATTCTTAAGGCTCCCAACAGAGGGATACCATTTTTCACCAGCAATCGCCTTTAAATACCTAAACCATATGTCCAATTTTCACCAAGAACCAGAAATCTGATAATTGGTTTTGCCTTGAAAATGGGGCAGAGCATGAGGTTTATCCTAGCCAATGCCATATGCTTGATGGGGTTAATCTCAATCCTAACTCATGTCTCCCAAGCCCAAAACTCGCACCAAGATTTCGTCAATGCACACAATGCAGCTCGTGCCCGAGTTGGTGTGGGTCCAATTCATTGGAACTACACCATTGCAGCCTATGCTCAAAATTATGCGAACAAGAGGATCAGAGACTGCAACTTGGAGCATTCCATGGGACCCTATTCAGAAAACCTTGCCGGAGGCTGGAGTGGATTGACTGCAGTAGATGCGGTGAAGATGTGGGTAGATGAGAAGAAATACTACAACTATAAGAAAAACTCGTGTGTTGGCGATGAGTGTCGGCATTACACACAAATTGTGTGGCGCGACACTCTGCATCTCGGGTGTGCGAGAGTCAGGTGTAAGAGTGGAGGGATATTTGTGATTTGCGACTACGATCCTCCGGGCAACAACGATGGCCAACGTCCTTACTAAATTCATGTTTTTACTCATGACTATATATATGTATTAAGCAGCACATGATATATACTATGTATGTTGCTGCCCAGGAAAGTATGGTTGTCGATCGTGATTGCAGTACTCTATATATGTTCAAGCACGAAACATGATGTCATGATGATGTTTCGTTAGTTGAAATTATATGTTTCTCCCCGATTTATTCGTTGTCTTTCTTTCTCTCCCATTTTATTTCAATATTAGATCAGAGAGTGATGATCAGAGAGAACATAGCAGTCAATTTCCTCGGAAATGAGAAGGTACCGATCGATGAGTGCCAGGTTGATCAGGAAGGCCGTGATGTAGTTTTTTCTCCTAAGAAATAAATCAAGATACGATAACCTAATTACATACGTACTACAAGTGCTATTTAATTATGCACACAATCGATCGCAAGCATGGCAACTACGTTGTGTTCATATAGGAGAATCTTGAATTATAGATGCTTAGTACTGGGACAAAAGAATTTAATTAGAGAGAGAAAGGGGTCGAGATAGGACCATTGAACACCCGTTCTTGCTTAAATATGCAAAAATATTGCGCGCTCACATATGCTCCTAAGTAAAACCAAGGAGCAGCGTTAAGGCTGAAAAAAAACCAAAAAAAAAAGAGAAGAAAGGAGGAAAATCCACATAAGAGTGTGGGGTGTGAGTTTTGCTACGATGGCTGATTTGCAGCAAACCTGTGTATAGATATATGCAAAGCTAGCGGCTAGCCTGTTATAAAAATCCTAAGTCATGCATATTATATATACTTCCCATTGTATTTCTTAAAAACTTGTAGCGCCTTAAAAATGAGTATTTACGATTGATTATTTGCAATAAAAATGACTATTTACGACAAAATATATTTATTTAAAATGAAAATAGTCATTTTTATACAAAATAGATAACCCCCAAAAAACAGTGTTCTTATTAAGAATTTAGCATGTACTTTACTTTTATGCTAGCTCATGTGCTTCATGGGTCCTCCCTAGCCTAAAAGCACCCCCACCAACACTTTAGTGAATGGACATGCATGTATGATGTAGCTTGTCCCGAACTTGGGGTAATTGGAACCACACGCTTCAAATTAGGTTCAAATTCATTAGAGTAGCCAAAAGTAGCTTTGTAGTTAATGGCATATAACTCGATTTTTCAAATAGAAAATTTGGATTCGTAACCTTCAATTCCCGTTGTATAAAACAAAAAAGATTTTTTTTCTTTTGAATTTTAAAATTTAGAATTTGAAAAAGATAAACATATAAATTGATGCTCAAATTCAAGTCTACTTAGAAAAAGAAAAACCACACCGGAGGGTAGAGTGGCTTTACCACAGTTGAAAAACCTCACAGCTTTATGAACCTATGATCAATCTGTTTCCCGAAATTGGCGGTTGGAGCTTAAGATCTGACCTTTTTGGTCTTCGTCAAGCTGGAACATCATGTATTGGCCCATGCTTTCTAGAATATCAATGATTCAATGCACCTTATTTCTAAAGAGATCAATATTACTCCACCACACGACATTATGCGGTATAGAAAATCACAGTACGATATATTATAAGAAAAATATCATATGCTACATGAGCGTACGTACTACTTTCATCTCATTTTGATTAATTTATTGCGTTAATGTGAAATTGTCTAAAATCCTTTGAATATTTTATTAAAAAATAATTAATTAAAAAATCATGGAAAATGTCACGTTCTATATATATGCAATACATAACATAATTAACTACTCATATTCTTAGTTAATTAGTCTCTGCCAATACATATAGTTGCAATTGCACTACACGTATACGTACGTGTAGTTTCCAGTATTGCAAGTAAGTAATTAATTAAAAAGATGATTGGCGGCGAAAATTAATGGAAATGCATGCTAAGACTGAGAGAGAAGGATATTAATTACAAGTAGTAGTATATATGGAGCGTGAGTGTACCTTTCTTCTTCGGAAGAAAGGTTGGTTTAGCTCTGTTTTGACAGAGCGCTTTCTCTTTTGATTGCTGTCAGGAGAGAAGGTGTAGAAGTTTAGACAATGTCCGTCACAAAGAAATTTATTGGCGGGGAAGCTCCTGAGCAGTTGCGTTAGTTGACTTATAGTCTAGTTCTCATGTATTGATAAGTCACAGTTGTAACTTCGTTTTTGAATGAATGCATGAAGTATATTTCCATCAAAAAAAAAAAAAAAAAAGAATTAGAGTGTGGTTCCGATGGACATGGCTAATTTTGTGCCAAAAAATAGGATGTTTTTTTTAACTTTTTCCGTTTTCCATGTTACGCATTGGACGCACTTTTTCCATCTCTCGGTTTTCTATGTAAGTTAATGGTTCAGATTAGCCTTTGACTGCGGATTGATTTCGCTTCAATTATGTGAGTCTCATGCATGCCGTTGTGATCAGTTGTGTTTTTTTTTTTTTTTTTTTAGTTGTTTACTAAAAAATATAAAACTACTATAAGATCATTTTCTTTTTATTTAAAATATATCCGGAAGATGATCTTGTTTATTAAAAAAAAAAAAAAATTAAGTACTAGGAAACTAGTAATGAAAGATGAAGGCAGCTATGAATTCAGAGGGTACGTAATTGAATGCAAGATAGATATATAGTCCCATTAACTTTACCAAAACTATTGAGGGTAGGTGTGTAGAACCGGATCTGAATATTGATATCCAGTTATAATCAGATTTAGATCTGGATTTTAAAAACTGGGCAATTATCCACTTGAATAAACTCGAAAAAAATTTTAGCGATAATCGGATCTAAAGATTTATTACCTTTCTTTTTTCTTTTTTTCTTTTTTATCCTGAAGAATTTTTAAAACTTTTAAAAGTATTCTCTCATCTTTGAAAATTTGCATCTCTAATTAACGCTAAAAGACATTGCTAGAAGATAAAAAGACATCCTTTGATCTTTTTCTTTTTTGCTTTTGAATCCAAAAGAGAAGAAAAAAGCTTAAAATATAATTATGGAATGATATATCAAAGCTTAAGTTCGATCATCCAAATGGAGGATTTGGATTTTAAAGACACGTACAAATCTAAATTTTGCTGATCTCCAATTAAATCTAGTCATCGATCCATATATACGCACTACAAGTTAATTTAACCCAACATCAAAATGACTTACCTGCATGCACCCGCGCGCACCACGTCCTAGCACGTACGTATATCATCGTGTATATAAATATATATATATATATATATAGTCATGCTTGAAATTCAGACAAGACCAGCTATTAAGACCGAGATCTAACATGTATATATAATATGCATGCATATGGCCGGTCACATGCATCATGTCATCTAGCACCTGTTTTTGTTATCCATCGTTAATATTGTTGTTGTTATTATTAATAAAATATCTATGTAAAGTCATTTTTGTATATTTTTTATGTACTTCATAAATGTAATTAGTTGTATCATTTTTTTAATATAAAATAATTATTTTAACTAATCACATTGATAAAGTCTCGATCCAAAGAATATGTAAAAGTAATTTTACATGATAGCACTACTGTTATTATTAATATTATTAGTATTGTTAGTTTTGTTTTTGGATCTGAAGTTAGGTAGAACGCTAGGGGTGTTTTGGTCTCTTTAGTTCCTAGTTAGTCGTGATAACGTTTTACACGTACATTTTACTTTTGAAAATTCTAGCTGAACTTTAGTCAATTTCCACATATGTAAGAAGCATGACATCCCTATATATAACTGTTATACATTCCTCGTGTTGCTATCAATTGATCAAGTGAGCTTGCTTTTGTTTTGCGTTGTAGTTTATTACATAACCAAACATGGCGTTCTTCAAGCTATCACGACCAGCTCTCATTTGCCTGATCTTAGGCTTAACCCTAGTACTGCTACTCCCCGATTTCTCCCACGCCCAAGACTCCCCAAAAGACTTCCTCGACGCACACAGTGCCGCCCGTGCAGAGGTGGGCGTTCCACCTCTGACCTGGGACGACCAAGTAGCCTCGTATGCACAGAATTATGCCAATCAGCGCATTGGCGATTGCAATATGGTTCACTCCGGCGGGCCGTATGGTGAAAACATTGCATGGAGCAGCGGTGACCTGATGGGGACAGATGCGGTGAAGATGTGGGTGGACGAGAAATCGAACTATGACCCTAACTCCAACACGTGTGTTGGTGGGCAGTGTCTGCACTATACTCAGGTGGTGTGGCGCAACTCGGTTCGTCTCGGATGTGCTAAGGTTCGGTGCAATAGTGGAGGTACATTCATTGGCTGCAACTACGATCCCCCGGGCAATTACAATGGAGAGCGGCCTTACTAGCTTAATAATTAGCGGCCTTACTTGCATGTTCAACTACGTGATCGATCTACTACGTCCGATCCTATAATATTTAACGATAAATAAACTATAAAATTAAGAGTGAAAAAGAGTTACAAAATGAGTGTTATATACGAAGTCATCTAAATATATGCAGTATGATCTCTATCTTTTGTTGCATGGAAAATCTTCTTCTTTTAACTAGATCGGGCAAATTGGAAAGATCTTCGGCTTTATAAAGAAGAGGATTGTTAATGGAAGATATGCATGCATGTATATATGCTAATGGAAGAAATCCTGCAGGTCGGCCAGGGATCAGTAATATTATATATATATTTTTATATATATATTTGAGAGATAAGTCGCACGGAATCAATTCTATATATTACAATGTGGGGCCATGTGTGGTTTATTTAGGGGTGGGAAGTGGGCGGCCCTCCTGCACCGCCCCTTTTGCCCCTCCCTGCCTGGGTGGGGCGGGGGAGCTCCTCATAGACCCCTGGGGGGGGGCGGGGACGGAAGGAGCTCAGTCCTGCTCCGTAAATCTCCCGCCCTGCCTCCACATGTATAAGGCCAACCCAACCCCCCAAACTCAGTTTCTCAAACTCTCTTTAACTCTCTCGATCTCGTTTAGCATGAAAGTAATAGACGTTGGCACAGAGGAATCGATTTCATTTGCCATGAAAGTAACAGAGGCCAAGGTAGATGAATCTCTCTTGATCTAGGTTTGTAACTTGTTCTGATGTTTAGGTTTGTTGTAATCGATTGGGGGAGCAGAGGAGGGGAGGGGAGCCTAAGGAGGAGGGGGGTGGGGGGGGCGAACAAATAGAGGTCCACCCCCGCACCCCATGCAGCGAATGGAGTATCCTGTCCCTGCATGGACGGGGGCAGATTACGGGAAAAAAATCTCCACCCCAGCCCATGTGGGAAGGGGGTGGCCCCACCCCGTAAGGGGCGGGTAGCACCCCTAGCTAGTTTTCATTTAATTAATTAGACTTTTAAGATATGTTAATTCAATTTCCTTCTTATAAGTTTAAACTTCTAAAATAAGCTATGTGACCATTTACTTAATTTGGTATAAGAACAGATTTCAATATTACACTTTATCCTATTTAATTGAATATTTTGAATATTATTTGGACCACTTATTAAGAGATAGAAATCGACGCACATGTGAATGGGGGCGTAAAGAATCAAAGATATATTTATAGTGGTGGTTTACTCTAAGTGACTATAGCCCATATGTGAAAAAAAATTGTTACCCTATATAACTTTTTGTATTTACCAAATAAATACAGAATTAATGTAATTTGATCGATCGTGTCGTTTATGGTGTAAATTACCAAAGTTTGGTAGGAAAGGTGCTTCAGTCCCGACTTTAATTCCACCATCTAGCTAGCTAGCTCGATAGGTTTACACGTTTTGAATTATTCCGGCATTCATTACTTTGAAAGCACATTTTAATAATCCCCAAGGATAGGTTTGGGCCTAAGACGAAACACAAAATATTAATCTGATCACATTTCATCTCATCTCATTTTATTTTTAAACATAATTTAAATATAAAATTTTCAAACTAATCATTACAACTTTTTTAAACTTTCGAATAAAAAATAAAAAATAATTTGACTTTTTTAAATCTCCAAACAAAAATAATATTATAAAATTATATATATTCTTATAATATTTTAACTCTATGATATTTTTATTTAACTTTTTCTCTCTCCTTTCCCAAAACTCAAAAAAATACTTAACTCAAATCATCTCACTACTATCCACAAACTATCTAACTGCTAATCAAAAAATTTTCATTTTATCTCACTCCCCAAACCTATCCTAAAAGTTTCATTTTTTAATGAGGTTGTTTGGATTAAAAAACACTATCAACCCATCTCATCTCATCATTACAATTTTTTTAAATTTTCACACAAAATATAATAAATAGTTCAACTTTTTCAAATCTCAATTCAACTTTTTTAAATTCTAAAACAATAATAATATTGAAAAGTTACATTCTAAGAATATTTTATTTAACTTTCAACTTTTATCTTCGGCTGTATTTGAATGTTGAGCTGAACTGAACTCTTTATGAATAGTAGTGAGTTGAGTTGGTGGAATGAATTATGTGAAGTCCATCTAAAATGAGTTGAGATGAATTTAATAATTTGAGAGTTTGGTATATAGACGTTAGACTCAACTTAAAATTAGATTAAATTGAGTTGATCTCAATTGAGTCTTACAACCAAACGGATCTAAAATCATCTCATCTCATCTATAAATCCAAGCAGCGATACATAAAAAATAAGGCATCTACAGATAGACTACGTACGCAGTTGGGAATTAGCGCAACTGTTAAATATTACTTCACAAATTCATATGTTGACCACTAGTACTCCATTCAAGCGGTTTAATTTGGCGCAATTCAGCACGCTGCGTGTAAGCATGACATATACGTACAAGACTTTACTAAGGGTGAATCAAGCTGTACGTACGCAGCGAAACACTTTGATCACAATCATAACTCATCCCCCCCTCTTTTGCCTTCGATCTTCCCGGTTATACATGCACGTGGGAAAAAAAAAAAAAAAAAGTTCAAAAAAAAAACCAAACATAGAGCTCAACAATCTTTGGTCGTTTTTAATTGTTACCAGAATTTGATACTTTCGAGATTCCCTGGAGGGCATCTTTTAATTGTTACCATCATCGCCACTAATATTGTTATCAACATCATCTTTATCACTAGCATTATCACTGCTACCCTCCGAATCTGTTCAGCTACTATTGGCAGCCACCAACGGAATCAGTCTGAGAACCAGAAATTGCGGATTCAGCAGCAGTAACAGCCTGATCGATCGGGCGTATGCAGATTGGCAACACCAAGCATCAAGTTCTGTCCCCGAATCATCGGAAACCAATTCAACAATACAGCTCGGGTAGAGATCAAAACACAACCTTTGCACCGAGCTGAAGCCTCTCATGATTAGCTTCTGATATATATCACTCCTGAGAAGTCTTTAATTTTTCCCAAAAATGCAGCAGAGAAAAGAAATTAAGTACGGCCAATTGTTAGAGAGTGGTCTCAATTTCTTTTGCAATATATATTACTACAGGCAATTGAGGAGATGTTTTGGAGAGTTCAAATGAGAAAGTAAGATTATCAAGTTCTTCAAATTGGTGAATAAATGAATAAAAAAACATTTTCCTCGTATTATACCAAATTTCTTCTAATAAAAGAGTACTTATTATTATGCTAGAATGTACTGTAACAAGAAATACAGCATGTTACCATCTGCATCCAAGCAAAAGATCTATGGGAAAGATATATCCACGGCTTGAAACTTAGCTCTGCCATGGCCAAAGGAAAATCCATCTCCATGTAATTAGCATCTTATATTAGAGAGATGAGGACCATGCTTTAACAAAGTACACATGATCTTATCAAGACCTCTCAAAACCCAACTTTGCATTAAGGAATTTTCATAACAAGTATACACAATCTTATCACAGACGTTCATCCTTCAGTATGATGAAGAAAGGTTCTTTCATTTTGTAGGACTTGCAGTTGCAGCTGAAGGAAAAATACAAGTTCTAGGAATTTTGATTTAAGCTTGGATTGAGTTCTTTTCCCCAGCAAATTCTTGAGTGAGCTACTCCCAGAAAAATAGCCTTTTAGATGTTCAGAAAGATACTTTGTCTAGCAAGTTCTTTAGAAAAAAGAAAAAAAAAAAATATATTCTCGACTTTGCGTACTTGAAAACCAAAGTCTACCTATCAAAAAAAAAAAAAAAAAACCGAAGTCTACATTTGAGAACCTTTTTTCATTCTAGAGCCACCTTAATCATGCAAGTTGGGACAAACTCCTATACTTGGAAAAGCTTTAATTCAGTGTGTACAGAAGAGCAAAGACACTAAATTACTTCTAATGAAAAACACTACGGTAATACAATCCGGCTCATTCTAGAAGTAGGCCAACACGAGTCGTTTAATCTAAAATTGGAATTGCACAAACAATGGCACGATTAGAGAACATAAGCCATAGCATTTGTATGCAAAATTTGGAACTCACAATTAAAGATTATTAATGTAAACCTACGGCATAGGTTCATTTCTTGCAGGCAGATTCATGACCCTAAACAACAAAAACGAAGCATACTTAAAGTTCAAAAGGCATTTTAAAGCTCAAAGATTGGCTTTTGGGGAGCTTTCCATCAGGGAGGGGTTTCTGGGGATGAGCGACTGAGTCCTTTTTGCGAACAAGAAGTATGGACTCTGCACAAAATACCGACACCCACGGACTTAGATGAGGAATTCGAAACCAGATACATACATGTCATGCTGACCTCACAAATCACTGGAGAGAAAGATAGAGACCCAATGGTGAGGTGGAGGGCTTCTTGTGCTCGAAATGCAGAAGATCTTTGCTTGTACGCCCCATATCTGTCCCTTCACTTCTGGGAAAATAGTCGACTTTCAGAGAAGGTGGCATGGTCTGTACTCGGCGAAGTCGAACTTGCGCTTACAGGTACAGTCTGTAGGAGTGAAAGTGTAGGCCTAAATCCACTAAGACTACACCTTTACCGACTTTCGACTGTGGTTTTGATTAATAGAATAGAGCCCATTGGGTCATCACTGCTAGGTTGGCGGGCCTATTAGCATGGGTTTTCAGCCTTTCTTTGAAACTACTTTTTTTTAAATGCATACAAGGACAGAGATATGGGTATATGGTTAAACAAAAATTTTCTTTTTTATATATTTTTTACATATTTTATTAATATGATTAGCTAAAAACAAATTCTAAGAATTTTTTTTAGTCGTATTGTTATTGTGTTTTGTGAATGTAGACAGAATTTTTTCCGTTACTTTCATTCAAATTTAGGCAAGTAATTGGATGAAAGGTGTAAATAGAATATGTGGTTTTTTCAGATTGAAAGATGTTTGGATTGAAGATATAATTTTATTTTTCTAAAGGATGCAAATACCATCAGATACAAATTAAGGTCAAAATTGTTCTTTCTAGATTAACAACCTAGGGATCAGTGAATAGGATGTAATGGGTCTATTATATGAGTACGCATCCAGTGTCGATCTGGTTGCCTAATCTTGAAAGGAAAATTTTATGTGCAGTCATTTTTGCGCACTGCCTGCGCACTCCACTGATATGATTGGTTGTGTATTAAAAAAAAATTAATCCAGCGAATCATATCAGTGGAGTGCGTAGGGAGTGCGCAAAAATGACTGTATGTAGCATTACTCATCTTGAAATTATAGCAGTATAATTTTAATGAAAAGTGTCACAGTTATAAAAATATTTCATAAAAATAAAATCACAAATTGACAATGCAAACTCACCCTGCAAACGTTTTTCTTTAGGGAAAAAAAAAAATAACATACATACCTTGAGTCTCATGATCTAAAAGGTTTCTTTACTTCTAAGGACAGAGATGCTTGAACCAAGTTTACTAACTTCTTATATGATAATTATTAATCGAACAGGAAATAATTGAATCGTAATTAAAATTAAGAAAAAGATGAGTAGAAAATGATAGAAAATCGCTCCAAGTCATGCGGTCATGAGATAGCTGGGAACAAATGGCATCATCATGATGTAGATAGCTGGCACGCATGCATGCAAGCACAGATCTGCATACAAGGAATGCCTTTTGCCTTCTTCTTTTTTTGTGTTTTTCTTTTCTTCAATTTAATTGGGTCAATTAATACTTGGGAAGAGAGCACTCCTTGGGAAGCTTGTTTTGGAATCTCTGGTTGTCTTGGCAATAGTCATAAATCATGTGGTATTTCCTCACCCATTTGAACCACCTCCTTTGCATAGATGTTAGGGTGCTGAATTGTTCCGTGTTCCACCAATTGCTTGAACTTTCTGCCCTACAAAACCTTGCATTTCCTTTCCATATACAAGCGTCAATCTTGTAGTTCCTGAATGAAGCTATGAAGGGTCCCTTTGACCAATCGATTTTATCTCGTCCCCCTCCTGTTGCCCAGCTGTCACCATTCCATATGGTGGCTTTGATGCTCATTGGCTGCCACCTAGGATATGCCACTCCCTTGTCTGCATGGTTTCTGTACACCCTTATGGGAATCGAGTCCACCATGAACCTATACAATTAGGGTCAGATCAGTAGTACTGCACAAGCGTACATCCATACATAACAAGTTTCTTTCCATAATTTGGAAAGAAAAAAGAAAATGAAGACATAATATTTCTGCATGCAAAGCCTTGCAGATTCAAACAGCTGGCCGCATATATAGAAGTTTCAACATCATTTTAGGCAATGAATCGAGCAAAATGCATGAGCTTACACAATTTGGTAAAGGTTCCACAAGATTGAATACGTATGAAAGTCCTTTGTCGGATCAAACCATAGGTTAATCCTTTCTTCACGGTCGTCAAAGCCGTCGGCATAAATATTTGTTTGAAGTATGTATGGTCGCCCAACAACATTGCCAAGAAACTCAAAATCTACCTCGTCCCGGTTAGGTTGATCAGATGTCAGCTGCAAAACATTGCCAAATCATTTTATGATAAGGAATATACAATTCGAGAAGAACATAAAAAAGAAGAAGAGAAAAGGTCATGATCACTTACATAATAGGCCACGACCGTGCCGGCCGAACGACCTGGTACTAGTTTAATTTGCATGTCAATTTGTCCAAAAAGAAACATCTGGTTCGAAGAAAAACCAGAACCTAGAAAAAACTTCAAGCCACATAAGTGAAAAATTGGAAGGATATTTTTTGAAAGCTTCCATGCAATTATAATTTGTACAAGAATCATTTCGATCTCACTGTACCTGATTCTTGGTCAAGCTTCATGCTTCTTGTTCCACCATCAGCTGAAGTGTTTACATGGCTAGGAGACCACATAACAAAGAAATCCTTATTGAAGTCCCCCGTTGAAACTAAAGATGCTCTTGAAATCTGAACCATTCCTAGCATAAGAAGCCCAATGAGGGCGATCATGAGTTTCTGGTAATTGTGCATCGTTTGTTTCCGAGTTCTCAATAAAATTGTGTTATGGAGGATGATATTAAAACGTTCAAAGAAGCTATATATAGGTATTCTATGGAGAGAGAGAGAGAGAGGTAGGGGTTGTGATAAGAACTAAGAAGCAAGCTGGAAAGGTTATGTTTAAGCAAGAATATCTTTAGAGGGAAGCAAAGGAATGTCTGGGCCATTTACATATTATGTTAAGATCAGTTCTCAATACAATCTCCCTTCTAACACCACACTAATGTTCTACTTCTCTCGGGATTACTATAATTTATGTTTAATGGGACTGATCAGCTTTAATTCCCACACCACACCCATCAATTAAAAAAAGAATTGTAAGGCTGAATCAATCAAAATTGCAAATATTACTGATGATAAGGAAGCTTAAAAATGGTATATTTAATTCAATAATTCAAAAATATTGCGGGTATTGTATACCAAGCTTTAATTTGGATGTACCCTTAGGCTTTGTCAACGTACGAGAGGGAGCCTTTTTATCTGTGATCTGTCAGTTAAGAACAAAATTTAGGAAAGTAAAAGAAACTGACTACATCGAGTTTGCATGCTATGCTTTCTTTCCTATTAATTGTGCCTTTCTTTCCAGGATAACTTAGTCTTTCAAGCAGCCATCTTTTACTATTTGGCGGACTTTTAGGTTGATTCCTTCCCTCATTTTGTGGGGTACTTGCCAATCGGTTGCTTTCAATTTAGCCCCACTTCATGCAAACGTACGTCGACAGGCTGAATAATCAAACTTACAATTCTTGTGGGCCTTGCCTATGGCTTCTCTACATTCAAGCTGCTGCCATGGTGGCCTGTATATATATATATTTATATATTCGGCGTTTGTTCAGATTTAATTAATTGATTTGTTAGGTACAATACTATATATTTTACTGCTCAAGTTGTAAGTTCCAATTCTATCTTTTATTATTGGCATCAACCACCACATATGAAACCTACTAATCGAAATCTTCTTTTGAGAATAACTAGCATTATGATATAATATACCATAATAATCATCATGAGTTATGATGATGATGACGGTGGAGTACCGTATATATCTTCAAACAGAAGCTGATCTGAAGTAAAGCAGGATAAAAGGTAATTGTTTTCTGCATGAGTGGATTGACCCAAGAGGCTTTGCTAATCTTTCTTTAAGAGGCCGGAGCTGATTGTAGCTTTAATCCAACTTCTCATCATTATTCAGGTACAAAATTACCAAAAACTAATTGCCACAAGAACTGCTTAAGGGTAAATGGATGAAGAGATCACTTAATTGGATACTAGTACTGTTATAGTCCCTTATGATTTGAACCCAAGAATACAAATCCATCTCTGTAATGAAGTCTATATGATCAGAAACGGAAGAAAGTGCCTGACTTTTAATTACGGTCACTAGCATTTCATGACCCAGGCCAACTAGCTAGTATGAAAAATGGGATATTTGAACAGTGTATAGAGAGAAATCACAATTGGGGGAGGGGGAGGGGGAGGGGGAACCCTAAGTGAGAAAAAAAAAGGAGTTGCGTGGCCTAATTTCTGATCAGGCTCTTCCGAGTCTGTAATGCTTCAGCAGATAATGGTGGTCCTTGGCATATCAATATCATCACTCCTGCATTTGTATCTATAGAGAGAGGGGGCAAATTGGAAACAAGTAGGCCTGGTTCGAGATCTATAAGATGCATGGCTAGTTGTAGGTGTTAACAAAACAGAATTGGAAAGTTTTCCTCATATATTTCATTGTGCTAACAGTGGTCTATATATAGACTTTTACAAGAGAGAATAAAGAATAAGTTTGTTACATGACCATAGAGAATAACAGAATACAATGCAATCTGTGAAAGGCTATGTTACATGCTGTGATGGCTCTGTTGTTGGTGCAGTGCCTCCTTTATGATCAATAGAGGCACATATGTTAATATGCCCCCTCGAGTCCAAGGGGGTGTCAACCAAATTGAGACGAGGCTTAAACTTGATGAACTTGTCAGCAACGATGGGTTTGGTTAGAACATCAGCCAATTGTTCTTTGGAGCTGCAAAAGTCAATCTTTAAGGTGTTTGCTGCTACACGATCTCGGACAAAGTGGTAGTCAATATCCATGTGCTTTGTCTTGGATTGATAGACGGGATTTGCACATAAATAGGTTGCTCCAAGGTTATCACACCAAAGAGTAGGAGCATGATTCAGTGGAAGGTCAAGTTCTCAAAGTAAGGTTTGAAGCCATAGTAGTTTAGTAGCGGAGGAGGCTAATGATTTGTACTCAGCTTCCATGGAGGATCTGGCAACAGTTTTCTACTTCTTGGAGCACCACGAGATCAGATGCTTACCAAGAAAGATGCAGAATCCTTCAGTTGACCTCCTGTCATCGGGGCATCCTCCCCAGTCAGCATCGGAGTAGGCTTGCAAAGTGAAGCTTGAGTGAGATGCAAAAAAGAGACCCTAATTGATTGTACCTTTAAGGTATCTGAGGATTCATTTTAGTGCAGTCCAGTGTGAGGTTTTGGGTGTGTGCATAAACTGGCAAATCTTGTTGACTGCAAATGATATATCGGGCCTAATGAATGAAAGGTATTGAAGACCTCCTACTAAGCTCCGATACATAGATGGATCATCGAAGTCAGGGGTGTCATACTTGGACAACTTGATGGTAGAGACCATTGGTGATGTCACGGGTTTGGCATGTAGCATCTTGCTACGAGACAGAAGGTGCTTAATGTATTTTCTTTGAGACAGAAAAACACCATGCTGAGTATAATCAAGTTCAAGTCCTAAGAAGAATGATAGTTTTCCCAAATCACGTATCGAGAATGCTAGGCTCATGTCGTGAAGCAAGGTATCAATGGCAAAGGTGTTTGATGCAATGACGACAATGTCGTCGACATAGACAAGGAGGTAAATATGAGTGTTACCTTGAGTGAGCATAAAAAGGGACGGATTAGCTTTGGATGGAGAGAAGCCATACTCTGTTAACCATGAATTGAGTTGAGCGAACCATGCTCGTGGCGCTTGTTTAAGACCGTACAGTGCTTTGGACAGCTTGCATACATAAGTGGGATGTTCTGGACTCACAAATCCTTGAGGCTGCTGCATGAAGACAGTATCGGTTAAGGTGCCATGGAGAAAGGCATTCTCAATGTCAAGTTGCCGTAAGGGCCAGCCATGAGACACAACAATGGACAGAACGAGATGAATTGTGGTGGGCTTCACGGGGCTGAAGATCTCGTGATAATCTACGCCGGGCTGTTGATGAAAGCCCTTGGTAACCAGTCGGGCTTTGCGGCGTTGGAAGGAGCCATCTGCATTTGTTTTGGTGCAAAAAACCCAACAACAGCCGAGGATGTTGGAGTTCGGAGTAGGTGGAACCAAAGTCCAAGTTTGATTGTTGAGGAGGGCAGTGTATTCTTGCTCCATAGCTTGACGCCATTCAAAAAACTTTGAGGCAACTGAATAACTTGAAGGGACATCTGGAACATTGATGCTAGTGGTGAGACAATGTCGAGATGGGTACGGTATCGTACCATCGAGGAAGATTTTGGGTCTGGAAGAATTGGATTGGGCTCTGGTGATGATCGGAGATCTGGGCAGGATAAGAATTGGTAAAGGACATACTGGTGAAGGAGAAGGTAAGGTGGTTAATGTAGTTGGGGCACTGAGAAGGTAAAGTGGTTGATGGAGTCCGAGAAAGAGGAGAAAAGGACACTGAGAACTAGTTGATCAGTGCATTTCCAAAGAGAGTAAGCGGGGTTGGGTTTGGGAGGAGAAGTGGCAGAGTCGAAGATGAATTCAGGTGGTTTGAGGTGAGTGCCATCAACTTAGCCATATAAATCCTAACCACGAAGATAGACAGATGTCTAGACTTTCCAGAGTAGGTAGTTTTCAACTTTTCTGTAGTGAGCTTAGTGGTGACTATATGGGAAAAGGATGGGGTGATGGAGGGTGGTTCAGTGATGGAGGAAGAAGAAGAAGAAGAGGAGGAAGAGGCCATAGATTCAGGGAGACTAGTTGAGTCGTGTGGCTCGTGATACCATGTTAACAAAACAGAATTGAAAAGTTTTCCTCATATATTTATTTCATTGTGCTAACAGTGGTCTATATATAGACTTTTACAAGAGGGAATAAAGAATAAGCTTGTTACATGACCGTAGAGAATAACATAATATAATACAATCTGTGAAGGGCTATGTTACATGCTGTGATGGCTCTGCTGTTGGTGCAGTGCCTCCTTTATAATCAATAGAGGCACATGTTGAACCCAAGATTTCAATTTTTGTGTAATTATATATTTATACATGGATTTTGATGATAACAAATGAATTCAAAGAATAAAGAAGTCTCAAGATCAAGTTGTCTACACAATGGAGTCAAGCACATTAAGGAAACAAGCATGAGTAAGAAGGGAACAAGTTCACATTAAAATTATAGTGTAATGTTGTAAATCTCTTCAAAATTCGAAATTAGGATTAATGCTCAAAATTAATATTTTATCATAAAGCATTAAAATACATTTTTCACATGTGCATGAATATTTTTGAAAATTAAATTTGAAAATTTTGAAAGATGATTAATTGTCATCTTTTGCATGTGCATGCCTTAATTAAAGGGTTGAACTTTGAAAATATTAAAGATGATTGATTGTCATCTTTCACATGTGCATGTTTTATTTGAATATTTTTAAAAGTGATTGATACTTTTTTAGACTTATACAAAAGGTAGATGATTTTGTTTGAAAAATTTGAAAAGTAAAGTGTGCTCATTTTGTCATATACAAAAAGTAAAAGATTAGGTTTGAATTTTTTGAAAAGGAAAGTGTGCTCATTTTGTCATATGCCAAAAGTAAAAGATTAGGTTTGATTTTTTTAAAAAAAGTGAATGATGTTGTCTTTGACAATTGAAAAAGAAAAACCTTTTATTTGAATTTTTTGAAAAAGTGAATGATGTTGTCTTTGACATGTGAATCTTTTTAAATTTGAATATGAAGTCTCATATGCCTATAAATAGATCATTTGAGAGCTTCACATTCACAACACCAAGAGCATACAACATTCATTCAAAGCTTTCATTCTCTCTTCTCTAAGCATTGAGCATTAATCCTTATTCATTTTGAGAGATATAGTTTGCGCTGTATTGTTCTTATTTCACTCATTGAGGAGTGTTTTCTGATAACCTACCCACTATCAGCTTTTGTATCAGAAAAAGGGTCTGTATAACCCTTGTGCGTGTAGAAAGTATTCTACACGGGGAATAGTTGAATCACCACGTGTAAGGTGATTACAAGTGTAAAGGGTGTTCTACACGGATCCTTTGTAGCGGTGTTGTTCAAATGTGTAATAGGTTTCTATCTCCACCTGAAGGAGGTTGAATAGTGAATTTGGGAATCCTTAAGGGATAGCTTGAGGCGAGGATGTAGGCAGTGGGGCCGAACCTCGTTAACATACTGAGTTTGCTTCTCTCTTACCCTTACTCTTTATATTTATTGTTATTTCATATTTTGTTTATATTTTATATTATATATTTGATTTATAATTGTTATTTTTTTAATACAACTCAATTCACCCCCCCTCTTGTGTCAGTCATCTGAGCAACAATTGGTATCAGAGCTAAGAGCTCTATTATAAGATTAACTATCTTTTGAGTTAAGATCTTATGGCTAACATTGCAGCTTCATTTGGTGAAGGTCAATCTAGCAGTCGGCCTCCACTCTTTTGTGGAGATAATTACTCATTCTGGAAAGTTAGAATGAGAATATTTCTTCAAGCTCAAGGTAGAGAAATCTGGAAATGTATTGTAAATGAACCTTATATTCCAACAAAAGTGGTTGGTGGAGTAAAGGTCAAAAAGGAAGAAGAAGAGTTTGATCGTGAAGACGATAGACTTTATACTTTAAATTTAACTGCTATGAATTTATTATATAATGCTCTTAATGGAAATGAGTTTAATAGAATAATGAATTGCGCTACGGCAAAGGAAATTTGGGATAACTTGGAAGTAACTTATGAAAGAACTTCGCAAGTCAAGGAATCAAAAATTTATATTCTTACTCATGAATATGAAATGTTTAAGATGAATGATGATGAATCTATTTCTAGTATGCACACTCGTTTTACTAACATCATAAACAGCTTGACAGCTCTTGGCAAAGTTTATTCCAAGGTGGAGATAGTAAAAAAAATTCTCAACTCTTTACCAAAACGTTGGGAATCAAAAGTTACAGCGATTCTTGAAGCTAGAGACCTCAAGAAGCTCGAAGTCAATAAACTCATCGGGTCACTTATCACCCATGAGTACACATTGAAAAGAGGAGAAGAAGAAGGAAAGCCAAAGAAGAGCTTAGCACTTAAAGCTGTTCCTCATGAAAGTGAAAGTGATGAAGATGAGGAAAATGACGATAAAGATGAAGAAGTTGCGATGATAACAAAAAGAATTCAGAGGTTCTTGAAGAAAAATAGAACTCCTCCGAGGAAATCCTTCAAAAAGTTTTCCAAGAAAGATTCAGGTAAAAATGACACTTTAATTTGTTATAAATGCAATAAACCTGGTCATATCAAGCCAGATTGTCCTCTGCTAAAGAAAGATCTAAACAAGGGCAAGAAAGCAATGAAAGCTACATGGGATGATGATTCAAGTAGCTCAGATAGTGAAGCAAGCAATGAAGAATCAGCAAATCTTTGTCTTATGGCTAAAGATGACATTGAGGTAACAAATCTTGATGATATTGAAAATCCTTCATATGAAGAATTGCAAAATGTTTTAGAAGAGATTTATGAGAAATTAGAAAAATTGGGTATCAAGTATACCGCTTTGAAAAAGAAAAATTCTTCTTTAACAAACGAAATTGAAATTTTAAGAAAAGAAAGTATCATTTTGAAAGATAAAAATCTTGAATTGAATAAGAAGAAAATCGATTTATAAAATATTGTTGAAAACTTTACGAATGGAAAAAGAAATTTTGAAAAACTTCTTGGTAGTCAAAGATGTGTTTTTGACAAGGCAGGTTTGGGATATATGACAAAACAAAAATACAAACCTTATAAAAATTTCTTTGATAATCATTCTATATCAAAAACTAATATTCAAAATTCTTTTCATAAAAATAATTTTGTCAAAAAAGGATATTATTATAATCATTCAAGTTTTTCATATATGTCACATGCTATTTGTAATTTTTGTAATAGAAATGGTCATAATTATCATACTTGTCCTATTAGAAGAAATCATACAATGACTATTAGGGCCATATGGGTACCTAAAAATCTTGTTTCTTCTAATACTAATAAATAAAGGACCCAAAGAACTTGGGTACCAAGAAAAATCATTTTAATTGTTTTTATAGGTATGCATTAAGTCATCCACAAGTAAAAATAAGTGGTTTTTAGATAGTGGATGTTCAAGACACATGACGGGAGACAAGACCAAGTTCTTTGATCTTAGATCTAAAGAAGAAGGACACGTGACATTTGGAGACAACTCGAAAGGGAAGATCATGGGAATAGGTAAAATTGGTAACGAATCTTCTCTCATAATTGAAGATGTTCTACTTGTTGAAGGTTTAAAACATAATCTTTTGAGCATAAGTCAATTATGTGATAAAGGATTTACAGTTACTTTCAAAATGGATAAATGCATTATTTTGAATGATCATGATTGTAATATTTGTTTTATTGCTTTTAGAAACAATAATGTTTATACAATCGATTTTGAAGAAATTACCTCACAAGATGCTATTTGCTTTTCAGCTCAAAATGAAACTAGTTGGTTATGGCATAGAAGATTAGGTCATGTCAATATGGAACTTATTTCCAAACTTTCAAAAAATGATCTTGTGAGAGGTTTACCAAAAACAAATTTTCTTAAAGACAAAATTTGTGATGCATGTCAATTTGGTAAACAAACAAAAACTTCTTTTAAAACTAAGAAACATATTTTCACTATTAGACCATTGCAACTGATACACATGAATCTTTTTGGACCAAATAGAGTTGCAAGTCTAGGAGGAAAATATTATGCATTTGTTATTATTGATGATTTCTCTAGATATACTTGGGTCATCTTTCTTGCTCATAAAGATGAGGCACATAATGCCTTTACCAAGTTATGCAAGAGAATTCAAAATGAAAAGGGTTATACTATTTCAAGTATCCGAAGTGATAGGGGAAAAGAGTTTGTTAATAAAAATATTGAAACATTTTGTGATGAAAACGGTTTTGTGCATAATTTTTCTACTCCTCGAACTCCTCAACAAAATGGGGTAGTAGAGAGGAAAAATAGATCTCTTCAAGAGATGGCAAGAACAATGCTCAATGAGAACAACTTGCCTAGTTATTTTTGGGCCGAAGCGGTAAGTACTGCATGTTATGTTATAAATAGAGTTATGCTAAGGTCTAAGTTAGATAAAACCCCCTATGAGCTTTGGAATGAGAAAAAGCCCAACATTGGTTACTTTCATGTATTTGGATGCAAATGTTTTATTTTGAATGACAAGGATAATTTAGGCAAATTTGATGCAAAATCTGATGAAGGTATCTTTCTCGGGTATTCTACTAATAGTAAAGCTTATAGAGTATTCAATAAAAAGATTTTGACTGTACAAGAATCTATGCATGTAGTATTTGATGAATCTAATTCTCCATTCTCCAAGAAATCTATTGATGAAGAAACAGAAGGTATAAATAACACAGAAAGTCTCAATCTCAACAAAGAGAAAATAATAGAGGAAGTTCAACATGGAGCCATCAGGAAAGATCATCAAAATTTAATACAAGATGCAACCAAACAGTAGAAATTTGTGAAAGATCATCCAGTAGAACAAATTTTTGGAGAACCTTCACAAGGTGTAAGTACTCGATCATCTCTTAGAAATATTTGCAATCATACTGCTTTTCTATCTCAAATTGAACCCAAAAATATTGATGACGCACTTCTTGATGAATCTTGGATTCTAGCTATGCAAGAAGAGTTGAATCAATTTGAAAGAAATGATATTTGGACACTTGTTCCTAGACTCAAAAATCATACTATTATTGGAGCAAAATGGGTTTTTAGAAACAAGAAAGATGAGTCCGGAGTCATTACTAGAAATAAGGCTCGACTTGTAGCCCAAGGTTTTAATCAAGAAGAAGGAATCGATTATGATGAGACATATGCACCTGTCGCAAGATTAAAAGTTATTCAAATGCTACTTGCATATGCTTGTTATAAAGATTTCAAACTTTTTCAAATGGATGTTAAAAGTGCTTTCTTAAATGGTTTTATAAATGAAGAGGTATATGTTGAGCAACCTCCAGGTTTTGAAAATCATATTTATCCAAATCATGTTTTCAAACTCACAAAAGCATTATATGGACTTAAACAAGCTCCTAGAGCTTGGTACGAGAGACTCAGTGGTTTCTTGATTGAAAATGGTTTTTCAAGAGGAAAAATCGACACAACTCTTTTCATTAAATATGAAAATGATGATATTCTTTTGATTCAGATTTATGTTGATGATATAATATTCGGTGCTACTAATGAAAATATGTGTCAAGTTTTTGCTAAGACTATGCAGGAAGAATTTGAGATGAGCATGATGGGAGAATTTACATTCTTTCTCGGATTACAAATTAAGCAAGCAAAAAGTGGGACATTCATCAATCAATCAAAATATATTAAGGAATTACTGAAGAAGTTTGGGCTGGAAAATGCTAAGGAAATTGGAACACCAATGAGCCCATCAACTAAGCTTGATAAAGATGAATCCGGTAAGCCAGTTGACTCGAAGATATATCGAGGTATGATTGGTAGCTTATTATATTTAACAGCCAGTAGACCAGATATTATGTTTAGTGTGTGCTTATGTGCACGCTTTCAATCATCTCCAAAAAAATCACATTTAATTGCAGTTAAGCGCATTTTTAAATATCTTAGTGGTACAATTAACCTAGGGTTATGGTACCCTAAGTACACATCTTTTGATCTAATCAGTTACACAGATGCAAATTATGCTGGCTGTAAAATAGATCGAAAAGCACTAGTGGAGCATGCCATTTCTTAGGTCATGCATTAGTTTCTTGGTTTAGTAAAAAATAAAATTCTGTTGCACTATCTACTGCTGAGGCAGAATATGTTGCTGCGGGTAGTTGTTGTGCTCAAGTTCTCTACATGAAGCAACAACTTGAAGATTTTAAACTCAAGTATAATCATATTCCAATCAAATGTGATAATACAAGTGCTATAAATCTTTCAAAGAACCCAATACAACATTCTAGAACTAAGCATATTGAAATAAGGTATCATTTTCTTCGAGATCATGTGCAGAAAGGCGATATAATATTAGAGTTCACAAACACACACGATCAGTTAGCAGATATTTTCACAAAACCTTTACCAGAAGATAGATTATGTATGATCAGAAGAGAAATAGGTATGATGCATGCTATGAATATCTCTTAAAAGATAGACTAGAGTCAATAAAAATAGAAATAGATTTTTTAAATACTTTTAAATAAACTTGAGATTCTTAGCCTCTTGTTTGATACGCTCATTCTCTTCATACAATATCATGTCATTCTTATCCATGGGAACCGGCAAGCGGAATGAACAATCTAATAAAGATTTCAACTGTTTATTCTTCTGCCGAATGATTTCTTCCCTTGTGTGAGACTCTTGAACAATTCATTGAAGTACAACAATTTGTTCTTTGAGCTTTTCAACTTCATGATTTTTGGCTTGTAGCCGCTGAGAAAAAGGAACAATAGAGGAAGAGTAGCAAGTCCCAAGACTCACCAAGTCATAAATAGCATCAGAATCTGACTTATTAGTCAGATTATTATTTTCTTACTGCAACATGACACCAATGGCAGCTGCAGAAAGGATAGGAGGTTGAGATGCAGAATGCCTCATGGATGGATCTAGAGAAATGTTAGAAGAATGAGCCATTGAGAAAAGAATAGAAGGCTTAAAACGAGAATGTTGAAAGAATGCAGATGAGTTATAGAGATGAGAAAAAAACTTGATGCGGATTAGATGAACTTCAGGACTGATTTTATAGAGATAGCATAAAGAATAAGACAAACTATTGTCTCTTCAAATCTTATTTAGTCAAAAGAAATACAAGATATGCTGGACACACATTGTCAAAAGTTTTCTTACTAACCCAGCGAGATTAACAGTAGATTGTCCCTATTTTTCTAGTAAACGATGAACCTCTGCTGTTATCTGCCGATGTTGACCTTGTATATGAACCCTTTCTCGTTCCAGCTTCTCTATTCGTGGTTGCAGATCATGAGCATACCAATCTGCAAATTTTTTCAACTCTTGGTTTTCTTGCTTTAGCCTTTTATTCTCACTATCCTTATTAGCAAGCTTCTGTCGTAACTCAGATATTTGCATGTTAAGATGATCAATCTCACTCATCTTCGCCATTAACCGTCGAGACATGATCGTAACAGAGGCAGCATATTGACTACTGAGCATTCTTGATTCTGCAATAATCTCAGAATCAGCCTTACTAGAAAAACGGTTCACTGCTCCTATCATGGTATTGACGGCCTCAGGAGAGAAGATTGATGATTGATGCGTCAAGGGTTCCTGATTCAAGTCTAGAACATTAGTGGAAGAGAATTGCTCAGCCATTCTATCGTTGTGGTAAAACAGAACTCAGGTCAAGAAGCAATTAATTTTTTTGGCATCCGATAGATGAAAATGATCATTTTTTTAATAGCAACTCAGAGCCTTCAATCACGTTTGTCAACAACATCAGGCGATTGTTTAAATCTCTAGCCGCACTAAATTCATAGAGTTAGGCCTCGAGACTTTGCAGCATTTGTCGGGTCACGGACGACTCCTTTTTCAACTATCTACAGTGACTATTAAACGCATCGTTTTCTTCAGTCCATTTACTTGCTGCCGATCCTTTTTAATGATGCCAAAAGGGGGAGAAGTTTTAGACTAGAAGATTAACATTGTTTAAATTGCTAAACTTGTTATATATGCTTGGAATTATATTAATATTTTTGCTTGAAAAACTAACGCATATTTTCAGGGGGAGCTTAAGTATTAATACAGCTTTCAGGTTCTATCAAGTATTTGTCATCATCAAAAAGGGGGAGATTGTTGAACCCAAGATTTCAAGTTTTGTGTAATTATATATTTACACATGGATTTTGATGATAACAAATGAATTCAAAGAATAAAGAAGTCTCAAGCTCAAGTTGTCTACACAATGGAGTCAAGCACATTAAGGAAACAAGCATAAGTAAGAAGGGAACAAGTTCACATTAAAATTATAGTGTAATGTTGTAAATCTCTTCAAAATTCGAAATTAGGATTAATGCTCAAAATTAATATTTTATCATAAAGCATTAAAATACATTTTCCACATGTGCATGAATATTTTTGAAAATTAAATTTGAAAATTTTGAAAAATGATTGATTGTCATCTTTTGCATGTGCATGCCTTAATTAAAGGGTTGAACTTTGAAAATATTAAAGATGATTGATTGCCATCTTTCACATGTGCATGTTTTATTTGAATATTTTCAAAAGTGATTGATGCTTTTTTAGACTTATACAAAAGGTAGATGATTTTGTTTGAAAATTTTGAAAAGTAAAGTGTGCTCATTTTGTCATATACAAAAAGTAAAAGATTAGGTTTGAATTTTTTGAAAAAGAAAGTGTGCTCATTTTGTCATATGCCAAAAGTAAAAGATTAGGTTTGATTTTTTAAAAAAAGTGAATGATGTTGTCTTTGACAATTGAAAAAGAAGAACCTTTTATTTGAATTTTTTGAAAAAGTGAATGATGTTGTCTTTGACATATGAATCTTTTTAAATTTGAATATGAAGTCTCATATGCCTATAAATAGATCATTTGAGAGCTTCACATTTACAACACCAAGAGCATACAACATTCATTCAAAGCTTTCATTCTCTTTTCTCTAAGCATTGAGCATTAATCCTTATTCATTTTGAGAGATATAGTTTGCGCTGTATTGTTCTTATTTCACTCATTGAGGAGTGTTTTCTGATAACCTACCCACTATCAGCTTTTGTATCTGAAAAAAGGGTGTGTATAACCCTTGTGCATGTAGAAAGTATTCTACACGGGAAATAGTTGAATCACCACGTGTAAGGTGATTGCAAATGTAGAGGGTGTTCTACACGAATCCTTTGTAGCGGTGTTGTTCAAATGTGTAATAGGTTTCTATCTCCACCTGAAGGAGGTTGAATAGTGAATTTGGGAATCCTCAAGGGGTAGCTTGAGGCGAGGACGTAGGCAGTGGGGCCGAACCTCGTTAACATACTGAGTTTGCTTCTCTCTTACCCTTACTCTTTATATTTATTGTTATTTCATATTTTGTTTATATTTTATATTATATATTTGATTTGTAATTATTATTTTTTTAATACAACTCAATTCACCCCTCTCTTGTGTTAGTCATCTGGACAATAGCATATATGTTAATAGTAGGGCTTCGAATCTACTAAATTCCCAACTGTCATGCTTGGACTTGGAGAGGGGTCTCAGGCCTTTTAAGGGTGGTTCTATGGTGGAATTGCTTTTGTTGGGTATGTCTTTCGGTCCAAGCTTTCGTCGGTCTATTTAATGGACATATACTGGGATCCATGCACTGTTAAAGCCCAATTCCTGGACCCAATTTATAAGTAATGGGTTGCTTTCTTTTTTCAATCCGAAGCAATGGGAGAATTCTGCAACGAGAAACCTCGATGTTGCGTTTTTTATTTGATAATTGATAAATTAGGTAAAAGGCAAAAAAAAAAACAGGTTGGTGGGTATGGCAAATAACGCACTAGAAAGTGAGCACGACTGATATTCGCAAATCTAGTACTATTTAGCTTCTTTAGCGTCGTTCTGCTTCAGCGTACTTGGATCCGGTTCAGGTTGTTCTTTCCTTCCACTCCATTGTCGTGCTCGCACCCTCAACAAGACCGCTCCTTGACTGTCCTGTCCACAATTAGTTGCATAACTTTGCTTCAGTCTCTCAGCCTTCCACTTTCCACTGAACTCTGACTCCCACACTTCGATTCGCCAGGTAACATAACACTTCCTCGCGTGGCTATTTATCAGCTTCAATTCCCATTTCCATTTCTTTCTTACATTAATTTCTCCATTTTGTGGGAAATAATGGGCGTAAAAAATAAGATTATTGGGTGTCATTGTTGTCTGTGTTCGTGGTTCAGAGTTGTGAGTTTCTTTGTGATTAGCTATTTTGGGAAATGGGTTTGGGTTATGAACATGAAGTTAGGATTTTAGTTCAATTTTTTGGCGACTGATGTTGGTGTTACACTGGGGTTTCTAGGGTTTTGTTTGCTTATGGATTTTATTTTATTTATTTATTGGGTTTGAGTGGGATTTTACTTTGCAATTGTCTTATTCAGTTTTCCTTTAGTTTAGCATATTGGTTTTTCTTTGGTTTTGGAAAATTTGCATATTGTTGTGGAATATATATATTTTTTATAAGTGTATGGTCGTGGAATATAATGTGGGTTTGGTTCCAATTCTGGGAACATGTTTCTCAATTTTTAGTAGAAGATATTATGCTGCAAACTGATCTGAGTTCGGTTAATGATGTGCTGTGAATTGCACAAATTGTAGGCAAAGAGAAAATTTTGGAATGTTAGAACTGTTTATTTCTGTGAAAATTAAGAACAAAATTTAGATCAAAGGTCGACCTGTTACTTGTTCAAATAAGACGGGAAATGAGAAGTGAAAGTTAAGCTGAAAGCATGCTTAGCTTTATTTTTTTGTGAGAGTGTCAATCTTAAGGAAAATTTTAAGAATCTTTATTTCAGTATTTCGAAAATGGAAACAGAAGCTCTGTACACAAAACCTTTCCTGAGACCTAAACGAAAGGAGCTCTAACTCATTTTCAGGTCGATGTGTTCTGTTGATTTTTTTTCTCTCTCTTTTTTTTTTTTTTTTTTGACAGAGAAACGAGGGGAAAGAATATAAAATTTCAAACTAACCCAATACGGTTTACTTACCAAAAAATTCAACCAAATGTCACAGATCACGTTAGGCTTACTGGAGAATGTGGTGTACTAGAAATTCTATGAAATAGATTTTTATTTTCTGTGCTTTTCCTGAAGTTTCTCAAAAACTTAGTGGAGCTATGAGTAATTTAAATTTAAAAGGGAATTGATCCTGATGCATAAATATTGAATTGGGATCTAACACGACTTGTGGCACTTGTACAGTAGGATTAACTCATCGAAGTTATAAAAAACTTTGTGTGGAATTAATTCTCCAGATTTAATGAAATGATCACGCAGAGTGTTAAAGTCCTTTCATTTATCTACTTAATATGTACACTGGGCAGGTGACTAGACCTCACATTTACCTACAGGGAAGATAGGACCAGAAATTTTAGTAAAGCCCATAATGATCAAGCGATCACCAAGCAGAAACCACAGATCCAAAGGCGTCAAGGTGAAGCATGTTCTGCAAATTTGTCTATTGCTTGGTGTATGCTTCTGGTTAATCTACCAAGTTAAGCATTCCCATGATAAAAAGAAGGAATTCGATGGGAAAGATGCTAAACTCTCAGTCAAGACACAAAGTGGCAATGAGCTTCTTAAATTTGGGAGGAAAGATCTCCATCCTCGTTTGGAAGAAGTACCTGAGATAGAGAAGCATGTGGAAGAAGAGGAAGAAGAAACTGGAGGAGAAGAAGAAGAAAACAAACATGATGAAGAAGAGCGAGATGAAGAAGAAAACAGGCATGAAGAAAAAGAGCAAGATGAAGAGGAGAACAAGCATGAAGTAGAAGATCAAGAGGAAGAGGAAAACAAGAGCGAAGAGATAGAAGATGAGGAAAGAGGAGCAGGAAATGATGGGATAGACGAAAATGATCAAGAGAAATTAGATGGGGATGTTGATCATGATGAGGAATTGATAGATGAGGAGAAAGAGGGAGAAGAGGAAGACAAGGAGAGTGAGAGGAATGAGAGTGATAACAAAGAAAGCCAAGTAGAAACTTCTTTGGAGGATCAGGATCGCGATGGAGGTAACCATGAGGCTCGAGAGGAACAATACAAGGGAGATGATGCTTCCAGTGCAGTGACCCATGACGCCCAGACTATCATCTCAGAGGCTGATAGATTAAGTTCAGGGAACTCAATTGAGATATCTGAAATGAATATCTTAGATCAAGAGAACAAATCCAATGGCACTCAGGAAACTGATACTGATCAAAACAATCCAGCAATAAAGGTGGTAGAAAGTGAAATTGATAACAATGGCACTTCTCCGAATGCAATTACTATCGAACAGAAGGGAAATAATGGTTCTTCCAACTCTGTGGATGGCTTAGTTGAAAATTCTACAAGGACAGCCCAATCCACTGATCAGCCTAAAGCAAGCAATGACACAACTCTGGTGAGTAAGGAAGTGAGCAATAATAACTCAGATGAAGTAAGTACCGATAGGAATAACTCAACAGATACAGGTATAGGCACTTCTGGTTTTTCCCTGCAGAATGGGATAGTAAATATTTCTGATTCGGCTCATGCCCAAAATATAACAGCGGACCTCTCAAGTGTGCAGGCCTTGGAAATGGAACAGAATGGTAAATCTACCTCGGTTTCTGAGAGCAATCAATCTGATGTTAATTCAACGGTTTCAATTAAAATTGAAAAAGCTGGTGCCGGTGCCAGTGCCGGTGCCAGAGAATCATCTACCTCATCTAATACTACGGAGTCTGTTCTATCAGAAAAGATCACAACTGAAACAGAAGATGGCTCTGTGTCTTCAATTTCAAAGGAAAATACTGATGCTACAAAGAACAAGGCAGATGGAAAGAGTGAATTAGATCGAACCAATGAAAGCACAGACAATTCCTCCAGAGATGAAGTTCCGGATGCTGTTGAACACAACCCTGTTGATGCGTCTGATTCACATATCGCTCTAGATGAAAGAGTAGACACAAAGCTGGATAAGATGCCGGAGATAAGAACAGAAGGAGAAAACAGCAAAGCCGTTGCCGCGGGGTGAGAGGATAAATGGTGGTTGTGTACTTGTAAGTGCTTTAAAGTATAGTTTCTTATATGTACCTGTGTCTTCATACTACTACTAAGGTTGTTAGAGCGGTTTGTTTCAATTTTAGAAGCTCCTCTCTATAGAATCAACTTAGCAGGAAACCGTAAACTAGTGGATATTCACAACAGATTTTGTTTGCATAATTTATTTCAATTTTCCATTTTACATCGGGTAATATCTTTTTCCTGTTTTGTTTTCCTTTCTTCCTCTTTCGTTTTCCTCTGTTTTTGTTTCTATTGTATGTCATGGTTCTATACTGAAGAGCAGAACCGCACAGTTAGATGGGGGTTTTTTGGAAAAGGTTTCATCTCATCTCATCTTCAAATATCATTTAAACACAAATATTTTTCAATTTTTAATATTCAACTTTTTTATCTAATCATTACAATTTTTTCAAACTTCCAAACAAAATACAAGAACAATTCAAACAATATTTTAAATTTATTATATTTGTATTCAATTTTTTCTCTCTTCTCTCAAACTCTAATAAAACATCATAACTCAAATTATTTTATTATTATTTATAAACAATTTCATTAATACACAAATTTTTTATCTTATCTCATTTCTGTGCAACTACTTGAATCTTGAAACCTTTGTTTCGTAGGAGGGATTAACATTGTTAACGAATTATGCATATTCAAAAATAAAGTCACTTTTTAACTGTTAGAAATCAAAGTTGCTTACAACGAATTAGCCAATATTAAATTCTCTAGCTTTTAGCTACAATAAATGTAAAGATAAAATCAAATTTGATTGTTATTGTACTAGGATGGAATTTTTATTTTAGTATTTTTTTTGTAACTCTCACTCTCTTATGGATATTTTCAGAATATTTGGTAGAATAAAATATAGTTGGATTGGAAAATGGAGTACATATAGTTGTTAGGTAGAATAAAATATGGAAAAAAAAAACATAGTTGAACGGGAAATATAGAAATTTAATTTCTAATCAAGACATTTATATAGAATTTTAGATAAGTTTAATTAGACATTTGTGGTTATTAGCATTAAATGACGATTGAAAAAATTTAATTTTTTAACCCATAATTTAATTAGAATAAGATTACCAATTAACATATAGTAAGTAGAATAGTAAAACATGAGAAAATAAAATAAATTAATAATTAAAAAAGTTAAATATTTTGTAATTATTAATTATTCGTTACTATATAATAAATAAATAGATAATCTAATGTAAAAATTTAATGTAAATAGTCAAAATCAAATTTATCTTATGTTACTTTATTGTTATATAATAAAAAAATAGATATTTCAATATAAAAATTAATGTGAATAAAATTGCCAAAAATTAAATTCATATTACATTAATAAAAAAAAAAATGTCATTTTAATTTGGATAGGATGCTCTTAACAGACTCATATGTTTGATATCTTTGACACTAAGGAACGATTTGTTACCACCTGCATTGACATTTTGTCTCAAATCTCAATTATGTTTTATGATGCTCTTGTGTTCAATAAGATTGTGATTCTCGTTAAAGATGAAAGAAAGAGCTTCAACGTGGTTGACATTTTGCAGTGGAAGCATGAAATAATTTGAGACATTATTAATATATGGAAATATTCCGAAACTGAGTGATGATGGCAAAAGAGCATTGTCACCAAACATTACATACATAACATGTATTATTATGTATACATTATTAGAGCAAGTGGATGGATAAAACAACCTTAAATTATAAAAAATAAATAAATAAATAGCTCTACGAATCAAAGGCATAGAGAATCTCAAAAATAAACCTCTATGCCTAAATAATTCCTAACTGTACAAATATAGTTTGATCAGCCAAAAAAAACTGCTTCAAAAAATCCAGTTATACATCGTCCACACCTCTCATAAAACGACAAAGTAACTTCCCGCATTAAACGCCAAAGGATCCGACACTACTGGATCCACTGTCGCCTCAGCTCCTTCCGCAGCTTCTTCGAGAACAACCCGCAAGCGTCCATGCTCAGATCCATGGCTGCTGCCAATGCCACGTAAGTCGCCGCGTCCTCCGCGCATGTCACGTGCCTTACGCCCACCTCCACCTCCGGTTTGCTGCACTTCCCCGCTCCCTCCACCGTTGAAGACACTACAAACCCTCTGTACCGTGGCGGCGACAATGGTCCATACCCGATTTCTAACCCCGATCCTGAACCGGAGCTCGAACCGCGTCTGGATCTTGACCCGGATCCAAGATCGCAGCTGCTGTTGGGGGTGTGCCCTGGGGTGTTGCTGACGCCGAAGGTTCTGTCTATGCTGAATTTCCCGCCGTTCCTGGAGCTGATTGAGTCGGCAGCCAGCGTGGTGGCGGCGTCGGTGCAGGTGAAGAGCTCGAAGCGGTAGCCGACAGCATCAGAGCAGCCACCCTCGCGCCACGCCTCGAGGCGGCCCCACGGGTTCCAGGCGCCGTCCTCGGGGCGAAGAATGAGCCAAGCACCGGGACTAGATTGGCTGACGCTGTGGGAGCCACGGGACGGTACGAACGGAGTGACCATGGAGGCCACGGCGACCGCCGAGCCCGAGAGGTCGTGAATGGTTATGTGCCAACCCTTCCGCTGTTTTTCTGTTTGGTCCTTTTCAGTGTGAGAACCCATTAAGCAACTTCTTGAAGTGCTTGGTTCGCTCGACGATGGCCTGCATATATATATATGGAAACAATTAATTCTCGAAGATAAGAGTTTTTGGGGGTTAGTCATTGAAGGGTTTGTCAATTTTCAACCATGCTAAAAGCATGTTACGGCTGAAATTGAGGGTAGCTTTTCTTTCTTTTGGCAACAAAACGGAGTAACCAAAACGTCATAAAACATATCGTTAAAGATTTGACCGTTGAGTGATTTTCTTTCCATTTCATTAAAATTTTCTAAGCCACCAAACAAGAAAATGAGGATGTGGATAACGACTAACCAACAGTGTAAATTCCGATCATTCATGTTCTTGAAACCGAACTTGCAAGAAAACACCGGCTGCCTAACATCTCCATGGACCTGAAAAACTTGAGGACTGCACTCTGGCTCTCCATCGAACTGGAACACATATCTTGGATCGGGCTCGGCCCTCACGCTAACGTACAACTGCGCCGACGAACCCTTCTTCTCGTTCCCTCCGATGGCAACCCAACCTTGGTGAATATTACTAGCCCTTGTCTCCACCGCGCGCAAATCCACCTCCACCGCGACCTTCCCCAGCAGCTTCCCACCGTTGAAGCCACACGTGGTCCCTCTTCGCCCCAGATAGACCGCAATCTGCAAGACCGGGTTCCTTCCCTTCTCCATAAGTTTGTCGATGTGGGTCTTGTTTAGAGTGAAGGAAGCGGCCAGAGAGCAATCCAAGGAGTTGGTTTGGCTTTCTTGGGCTACCAAAGGCACATTACTGTACTGGGTGAGGAATTTATCGAGCTTGATCTTGCAGAAGCACGGAGACGTTGAGGGATGGACGACGGAGAAGGAAGGCTTGGAGGCTACGGCAAACTTAACGGCAAGGTTGCCGACGAGGATCCGCACGAAAGAGCACGGATCCATTGGAAGCTCTTTGGAGGTTTCGTGGACTGGTATCTTGCTCAGGGGTTCTGCTATATATATGAGAGAGAGAGAGAGAGAGAGAGAGAGAGAGAGAGAGTCACCGGAAAGAAATAGAGGAAGAAAGTGACAGAGATATGATGCAGTACGTGGAATGGTAACGAACAGGCTGTTGAAGTACAGCTGGGTTATTAGCATCAAAGCTATGAGTACTCAATTGAATAAGATATGATATTATTCTATCACATTATGAGAATAAGGGATTGTGATTGGGCAGGATGCCATCATCTATTGCGCTCCAACCATTAAACAGCTGTGCCTTCCGTCCGTTTTCTTCTTACTCAAGTCTCACCCATTCCCTCAACGCTTTGATTCTTCAACTTTCCTTCCTTCAAATATTAAAATTTTGCTTCCACTTTTACCCCCTATATAGTTATTATTTAAATTTTGTCCCACACTGGATTTTAAAATGTTATAGGAGCACTAGAAAATTTTAATAAATATTTCCAGCCAATTTTATTTATTTTATTTACTGTTTCGAGTTTAGGCAAAATTTAATTAAAAAATAAAAAACCTTGATTGACTTATACCTACCATCAATTAGCTGTTCTCAACTCCAAATAGTTTGAACTTTGAAATGGGGGACCTCCATTTCCGTTTGAATGATTCCTTATTTTGCTTCTTTTTTTTAAGTAGGAAAATGCTGCATCCATCGAGAATGCAAGACTCAAGACTGCTAAGAGCATTGGCATTGGCTTCATCAAAGCCATCTTTAAAATTTGATGAAAAGTGCATGTTTTCCATAAGTCCAAAACCTCCTTAGCCATATCCCTACATTGGATTAGTCATTTGATTCATCAAAATAATAATATAATATTATTTTTTAATAATAATATTTATGAGAATTTTTTATTAATAACCAAGAGGCAGATACCTTAAAGGTATACAAAAACAGAAACCAAAAATATATGTAGTGTATTGAAGGCCAAACAGAACAAAGACACAAACACATGCCATGTTATGGTCGTGTTAAACAGCTTGATGATAAGGCACAAGGTCATGATCCATTTGCAAGGGAAAAACTGCAATGAAATAGAAGGGTGTTTCTATAAAGTAGGGGCTCATCAATCTAACTTCATGAACACTGCTCCATGAACACAAAGTCAGAGAGTATGAAAACCAAAAACCCACTTCTCCACAGAATCCAAACAAAAAAACACAGAATGTTCACAGGAATTCCAACCACAACTGAACACTGGGATTGCATGGAACACAAATCAGATGCAAAATACCAATATACCAACACTGGAAACGAGTCCATATCAAAGTCGGCCTATAAATCTACAACTACTTCACAATACATTACGGATCCAAAGCATAACAATACCAGAATCAGCCACTGAAGTTTGCTCACAGAGAGAGCGGGATATAGCTCCAATTGCCGAAGAGGCAGGGGAGTAATAGTCAATGGCTAAGATGTCGGTGGTGATAATGCCAAGAGTGTCAACAGAGAGCGCCGGGAGCGAGGAGAAGAGCCCGATGGAGCCGAGAAGGAACCGGATCACGTCCTCTTGAGTCAACCAGCAGAATTCGCGGCCGTTGTGGATGGTAGTAGGGCCGGTGGTCGAGGGTTTTTGGAGCTGTTTTCTTCTTGAATAGCTGCTTAGTTTGGTTTGTATCGGTACCACAAGGTTCTGGGCTCCTTGCAGAATCAGATCGATGGCTTCCCACAATCTGAAAAGACAAGAAAAACAGATTCACGTTTTGCAGAGCTTGCTTGAAACAGGGGAGGTTAAGCTGAATTGGGTCAATTTGCTTTCGTCTTTCTTTCAATTCAGGTCATAACTGAAATGTTACGATGAAATGAAACAACGTTCTAATTTATTTTTCAGGATATATAATTTGAAAATTGTAAATTAATAGGCTTGGATTGAGTTTTTGAAGAAATTTGTTTCAACCACATCGATCTTGGGTTTGATGAATAAAAATGTCTAACATTTACGAATAATGGCTTCCTTCAGTTTCACGCGTAGCAGTTGAATAAACACATCTTATCACGTTCAAACGAGCATTTAAAATTATGAAAAACTCCTACGGAGACATTAAAACTGAAATTCAAGGGAAACCCAGATAGAGCCCTGCAAAGATGATCAAACTCAAAAAAATGAAAAAATACATGCATGGACAAAAATCCAAGTTATTAGTGTCTGTATCAAGTACCTCGAAGATGGCTCCAGATGCCTCACGAGTCCAAGAATCTTTGGCAAGATTGCAGAAACAGGCGCCTTCAGGGCAGCAGAAGGAGAAAACAGATTCTCATCCCTGCAAAGATAGCATATCACATCCACCATGCACACCTTGCCAACGCAACGGCACTCACAGCCAACGCCGACGTTGTCGTGACCAAACTCAACCTTGGCCGAGTGATCGACGCAGTCCCATACGCTGATGAAGTTGTCATCGGTATTTTTCAAGGCCGCCAAAGCGTCAGCGACGGTGGCAGAAATGGGCAAGGACCTCAGGGCTGGTTTGCCGAGACAGAGGTCTGATAAAATCGGTTTTGCGTGAAGAATCCGAGAGATTTCGTTTCCGTTGATGGCGAAAAATGAAAAAGAGAGGCATGGGAGAGAGAAAACGCGGGGAGGAAAAAGGAAAGAGGGAAGAGAGAGGGAAAATAAAACCATCGGTTGGGCATTAAAAAATGGAATAAAATAAGCTAAAGATGAATGTGCAGTGCTCTTTCAAATTTGAAGGAAACGGAAGAATTACTGTAGGTCAAAACTTCAGATTTTATGTTTGCCGAGACCAATGCAGCGGTATTTCTCACACGTTCATCAATTTATGCATTTGCATTGGCTTTTGATGAAGCCAATGCCAATGCTCTAATAGAAATCTAATCTTAATCCCTTTTTATAATTTTCTATAAATCCCAAATTCTCAGCCCAATCTTCATCTTTGAAACTTCTAAAAAAACTCCATAAAAAAGCAACATAGATTAAAAAGAAATATAATTAAGAGCAAAGCCAAAACCCAAAAAAAAAAAAAAAAAGAAATAAAAAAAATTTAGTGATAATTACTTTATAAAGTCCACTGCCAGATCTTCATCCGTAGGTCCATGCACCTTGCATTTGGAGCTAGAAACAGAAGCCACCGACGGGGACTTGGATTTCGTTGCAACCCCAGTGATAAGCAAAACAGTTCGAAGGGGTCATAGAAGAAGGCGGTTTGGGAGTTAGGTTTCTTGGAGAAGAGAGTGAGGTTGAGGAGGGAAGAAAGCCTGTTCAAGGAAGAGTCTGCGATGGTGGTGAGGTTGAGCTTGGAAATACAGAGGGATGAAACCGAGAACTGTGGCCACTGGGGGTACTGGTAGATGACATAAAGTGCGACGCTGGCAATGGAAACGAGAAGACTCACCACGAGGAGGACAAGAAGCGACCAAAAGCAGAAGCAGCAGCAGAGGCTGAGTCGGCGTCGATGGTTGTGGTACTGAGGTTGATGTCGGTAAGTTTGTCGGAGATAAATCGAAAGAGAGAATTCATATAAAGGGATTACTTACTTTGCTAGAAATCTCACAAAATCGTGCAAATTGAGTAATAAGTTTGAGCAGTCAAATTGATCGGCATTTTCCATACGCTATTATAACGTGAATAATAAAAAGCATGCATCCATTAAATAGTGATAATTCTTTGAATCGAATCACATCCCAAAATAAATAGAAGGAAGAAATTAAGAAAGAAAGGATATATTCAAAAGATGCAAATTAAAACGAACGTACAAGAGTACTTTGGATCAATCCGCGAGCATATATAATTACTCAAGAAGCCACAATGCTTCCAAAACAACATGCATGCAAGCATTCGCGGCCACGTACAAAATTGTTCATGATGATCATTATCAAACCCTAACTAGCAGCTACCTATTTCTAAGAGATAGATCATTATCAAACCCTAGCTAGCAGCTGCTCAAATTGAGTAATACGTTTGAGCAGTCAAATTACTATCAAAAGAATTACAGGCCGCACCAAAACTGCATCAATATTATTGATGGTCTACTGATCATTGTACTCCAAATCCATAACCAGCAGTACCACTAGTTACGACGTGATGATCATAATCACCAACACCATAGCCGCCACTCCCAGGCGCAGTACTCAGATTACTGCAAAACTGATAATTCCCTAACCCAAAACCAGTAGTACTAGAACTTGCTCCGAAATCACCACCATTAATATCACCCCCAGTACTCAGATTACCAAACTGATAATTATTGATCCCGAACCCAAAACCACCTGTATTAGTACTACCAATATCTTCTCCGGTACCGCTTCCACTCAGACAATTATTACCATACTGATCATGATGATAATCCCCTAAACCTTCATAGCCCAGTACCCCATGATTATAATCTGATGTCTGCAATTTGTTTATTGAGTTTCGCATCCTCAAGTACTGATCTGTTGCTTTTGCCCTCATCTCTTTCATGGCTGCCAAGTACTGCTCGAGCTCCTCTATCCCCATCTCATCGATCGGCTCGTCCCACAAGAACCCAATATTGTTCCCCATCTTCTTCTTCGACGTCAGATCCTGATCAATATCTGCCAACCGTTTCTTCTCGTCCTCCAACTCCTTGAGTGACTCCGCGTAGTCTTTGTTAAACTCCTCCACGGGCCAAGGATTCACGGCTGAGTACGCAGTAGGGACAGCGTTTCCATTGAGATAAGAGTTGAGGACAGTATCGACGTTGGGGTGACCGAAGGAGTAGGCCTTTTCTCCAGGAGAGTAAGCTATGATGGCTATATCGACGCCGCACAACACGCACAGCTCGCTCGCCTTCTTGAAGAGGCCTGCCCGCCGCTTGGAGAATGTGACGTGCTTGGTGCTTTTATTTTCCAGTTGCTTTATTTCAATTTTCCGTCGGCCTTGAGTGATTTTCTTGATTTTCTGATCTGTGGTAGCCATGGCCATGAATGGAAAACGTAGAAGGAGATTAAAAGAAGAAAGAAGGGCGAAGACAACTATTAAAGGTAGAACGAGAGCGGGAGAGAGACAGGGGGAAGAGTGAGGAGATGATGTTAAGGACTCGAGTGCAATGGTTCGGCGTAGGGTTTTCTGTGGTAGGAGCTACGATTTCCCAATTAATCTGGAGAGATTTGTGGACCGATCGATCGACACGCTTTCTTTTCCGATTGGAAGCAGAAATTTGATGCTTTGGAAGCCAGTGTGTTGAACCTCCAGGGAACTATCCCTTATCCGAAATCGGATTCCGGTCGGGCGGAAGGCTAGCTCTATTTCAAGCCAAGATCCATATGTAAGACAAGGAAAAGAGGACTAAATAAGATTTATTATCTACTAGGATGACTCGATTGTTGCGTTTCTATAATTTGTTGCGTATGTTTTTTAAGAGTATTGTTACGTAAAGTGAATTTGTATACTAATTTATATATTAATTTGTATATTAATATTGTTGTATTTATATTTAAAATTTAAATTAATATAATTTTTATTAAAATTTAATTTTTTAATCAACTATATTAAATAAATACACATATTAATACGTAAAATCATTTTAATTTTTTTAATGTCAGCTTGCTGCGTTTGTTTTGATGGAAAATAAGAAAATATTTTCGTACAAAACGAATGATTTTTAAAAGTTAAATAAAATTAAATAAATAAAAGAAATTCTTGGACGCCCTTGGATAAATACACGGTAGGTTCTTCCATTAATAATTAGATTTGATATAATTTTTTTCTTTATTATTTAATAAAATTTTAAGATAATTCTATATTATATATTCTGGAGTTTCCTAATTTATTTTTACATCTAATTTTACGTAAAAGGATTTTTTTTTTTTTTAAGAGAGAAGAATCGTGATCAGAATCTTTAATTATTACCTAAGATATGATCATTAATACAAACGAGTAGTACTCGTCTAATATTTGTCGATCGTCAATCACCTAAAACATAGGAGCGACTTGCGAGGGGTTAGAAACTTACAAAAACATGCAACTCTTGGAGTTTAAAAGGATCAAAGGTGGTCGGGAATGAGACAAATCTAATAATCTCTGATTGCCAGAAGATTAATAATTTTCTGCCCTCACATTAATTAAAGATCACACGTACGTACGCTAGCTTATATATATATATATATGATGTTTGTCCAATAAAATTAACCCTTTAATTGCCTAGTAATCACCAGTACTTAAACTCTGATCATTTCAGGCGAATTAGACATTGCACGTACGTCTATTAGTATTACTTTAGACAATTAATCCACTAGCATTATTTCAATGTATACTTTGCTATCACAAGAAATATTATATATTTAATTTGTCGCCATAATTATCCAATATTTGTGGATTTTATTAAAAACAATTTAAACATTTGACGACCTTATATAATAAACCACAATATTGCAGGGGGACTAATGTTTTAGGAAAGAGAATTGCATGCTAGATACATGATATCGTGTGATTTGTTAAATTTAATTTATAATAAAATTAACTCTATAATCTAACGTATTACATCAAATAACATCACTTTATAAATTTACTTTTATATAAATATCTCTTTGTGTCTAAAGTATTTATCTTTAGAAAAATTCTCGAGTACTAGTAGTCTTGCCCAAAGGTGGTGGAAAAAAATACGGGAAAATATACTGTTCGGTGGCATAATAAAATGCATGACTCAATGTTTTAATAATTTCGCAACCGGAATCATGAGATCAATTCTATAGGCTTGGTAAGGGTCATTATCTGAAAATTATGAGGATAATTTTCAAATCCATTCCCAGTATTATTCGATGATCACAAACCGAAACTAAACAAATTAAAATGAAAACTATAATTACTAGATATGGTAATTATAGTAGCATACAATGATCAACTACTTCAACAAGGAAATCAACTCTGAGAAATTAAGAATAAAAAGAAAGAAACACATGATGATCAGAACCTGATCAAGGAAACAGTACTACATGATGATGAGAACGCTTTCAGTAGTGTTTTAATTTGCCGATCTCCCCCAATCAATTTTTCAGAAAAGGCCATGTCCGTAACCCAAGTTATAGACATGATGATTAGGCATTGTGGAAGTACTAGCAATATTATTAACAAACCCAGTTGGTTTGCTTTCAAAAAACCCAGCACTTCCTCCTATGTGATCATATTGATTCACCCCATACAAGGCTGGGGAAGAATAAAGAGTAGAAGAGGCGCCGGCAATGGATGATATCTTGTTGGTTTGTTTTGCCACGTTCTTCTTCAGCTCCTCCATGGAAACCTTCAGTTGCTCCAGCTCATGCAATCCAAGCTCATTGATGGGGGCTTCCCACCAGAACTGCTTTTGGCTAGCTTTCCTCATTTGATGGAGAGATTCTCCCAGCTTTTTCTCGGCTTCCAATTGGTTCAGGACTTGAGTCAGGCGTGCGTTGAGATCCCGAACGTTGGCATTTCGATGAGCATCAACGAGTTGTTGAGCACCAGACTGATCCGGCGCCGGTAGATGGTTTCGAGTAAGATATCTGTCGAGAATGGATTCAACGTCAGGGTGGCCAAAGGAGAATACCTTTTCTGCTGGGGAGAAGACAAGGATGGCAATCTCAACCCCACAAAGCGTGCAAAGCTCGCTTGCCTTCTTGAAGAGTCCTGAACGACGTTTCGAGAACGTTACTTGCAGATGATTTTTCTTGGGTATTTTAGCTATCGGAATCTTTTGGCGACCCATGCTCGGCTTCTTTTTCACCATTGCCAAGTTTATCAGAGAAGGACTTGAACCAAGATCAGAAGGATGAAGCAAAAATACTGCTTCTTGTTCTGTGTTAAGGCTCTTGTACGTGATGGTATTTGTAGGGCTGGCGAGCTTTTGTCATTTGAGTTGGCATATTAATTCTGCATTACTTTACATACTTAATGCATGATTTGGAAGTTAAAAAATCTTACTAACTTAATGTATTATTACTATGAAACTAATTACCAAAGGTCAATATATGATAATAATGAATAACCATTTGACTTAATTTGGTAGTTAATGTCAATGCTCACTCATGTATTGCTGTTTGCATATTAATATATATTCATTTGAGCAACCATTATTATCAATTAACCTATTATCAAACTCTAATCTGTAAACTCAACTGTGAATATTTGCATATGGAAAGTTGGTTATAAAGATTCAAGGATAGGATACAAAGACTATTCTTTTAAGTTGGTCCCGGCATATATACACTGGGACCGCGCGAAATTTTACTGTTTATTTCCGTTCATGAATCAAAACATTTTCCTAAATAATGCAAATTAAGATTTTTTCTTCCTTTTGGGGGTTGCCCCCCGGGTGGGTAGCGAGAACGGTTTTATATATTAAAAAAGCAGTATTAATTTGTTTTCAAGTATTAGAGGTTGCACTAATCAAAGATATTCAAAGAGAAGATGGTAACTGAATCTCCTAGCTAGCATATATATTAAATAAATACTTGGTAATTAATTACGAGATTGATTATGATCAGTTATACATAGATAAGGGCTTGGGGCATAGGGCCTTAATTCTCGGACATCTCACGTAAATGAGAGATCAGTGAGATAATTATCGTTCCATTAGCATAATGCAACGATGTTGTACGTACTATGACAAGGAAAAAAACGAGTAGACTCTGGTTTCTTTGGCTGAAGAGCAATCAAACCGGCCGGGTTGAAGTGTTGAACAATGGCCAATCGTCCTGCTTGATATAACACGCCTACACCTATTAATTGCCGTACGTTGTGCATAGCGTATATTAATTTGTTGTCTGTGTCATTTCATGGTACAGAAATAATAATATTCATAAATGGAGATTATGAATATGTTTGGTATCACAACTATTTCAGATATTATATCTCAGATATTTCATTCTCAAACACAACAATTTTCAATTTCAAATCTTCAACTTTTTAATATAATCTAATCATTACAATTTTTCCAAATTTCTAAACAAAACACAAAAAACAATATAATTTTTTTTGGGAAAAATTCCATAGACCAACTCCATTGTAATAAACCATAATTAACAAGTTTGTGGCTATATGGTATAACATAATTAATAAGTTTGTATATCTACGTGAAGGAAAAGAAGCATCTAGATGAAGGAGAAGCTTCTTTTATTGTTGTCTAAACATGAGGCAATATCAAATGAGTGAGTTTAAATCTGTGATGTAGATGAACAGTTGAACAAGAAACTATCGGGTTTGAAACGATAGATCCTTCAATTGCTGGGGATCCACCTCCGATGGTGCCCGGGTGAGGGCACACTGTGCGGTTGTTGTCTTTGGGAAAGCTATGACATCCCTGATAGAACTAGCACCCGCCAACAACATAACCAATCTATCTAATCCATAAGCGATTCCTCCTGCACAGGAAAATTAGGACATCCCTGTGAATAAAGTTTCTAAGAATGGACTGACATTAAGCTGTTTCAAAAACCATTTTTGCCGATACGAATGGTTAGACCAGCCAACAGGTTGTATTTAGATCAAGGTTTCTGCGGTGCCAATTTACTCTACAAGAGTCCTGGGCACAACCATAGAGCCCCGAGAAAACAGCCCAATTTTCAGGCAGAGAATTATTCATAGAGATATCACATAAATGGTCTTTTTTTCACAAGTCTAAAAGACATTGGATGTAACACAACGATACCCACATTGATGTTATAATTAGCAGATTCATTCAAAGAAGATACGTATATACATATAGTTGTGTAAAGGAATGCAAGTAATGAACATTTGTTGACAGCATAGAGTCTCGTACCATGTGGAGGAGCACCCATGTCTAATGCCTCCAGAAGATAGCCAAACTTTGCTTCAGCCTGTAGAGTTGACAAATTACAACATTAGTGGGAATGAAAGTAAAGTTGTTCCGCTCCACCTCAACCAAGAAATGCACGTCCTTTCATTACCAAGGCTGAATTGATTCAACTAATCACAGTCCTTCAGCCTTTTTTTCCCTCTCTTTCCTTCTCTGGCTCTTATTTCATAAACTCCTTCAACACCATTACCTACTAGACTTTCAAACCCTCTACAGAATTATAATTTTCAAGCCCAAACAAGTCACTTGCAGCTAAAGTGAGGCAAGAGTTTATTTATCATGTTATAAGTAAGATGACAGCATACAAGAACACACGCCAATGCAGAATTTGAAGAAAAATGAACAATTACAAAATGTAAACATATGGAGACATTGAAACTACAAAAAACAAATATCAACCAAAAAATAGCCATAATAAAAAGTGTGCAGCGCCAACAACATTATACAAAAGATAACTGATATACTCACCTGTAGCGGGGAGATGCCGACAATTTCTAAAACCTTTAGTTGTATCTCACGTTTATATATTCTCAAACTTCCCCCACCAATCTGAGAGGACCAGAGGAAACAGGGAAGCAACACATTTGTTTAACATCAAGGAGAAAATTAACTGTGAAAGCTTCATGTTTGTAGATGCTATAAAATAGAAAGAAACAAAAATAATAAGAAGAAGATAACAATTCACCTCTACTCCATTGTAAACCATGTCATACGCCAACGCACGAGCAGAGGCAAGATCATTCATGTCTTCTGGATTTGGAGCAGTGAAGGGGTGATGCAAGGCCTGCAAAACTATAAGTTTATGCATACATACACAAATGTAGCAAATGTGCAATGAAAAATGACTCCCAACATCATTGTGATGATATAACATCGAGAAAGAATCGATAGTAGAGATGTCATAATGGGAATTATCACACTTTTCTGGAATAGCAAGGATGTATTACATATATTCACACTTTTGTAACATTCAACATACCTCGAGCCTCTGGTCTGAATCATTCCACTCAAACATCGGGAAATCAGTGACCCACAAAATTGAATGCCTGGACTAAACATTAGACAAAAGACAAAAAAAATAGATCAGAGAGAATGAGAGGTGTGTTTATACACATATCACACTGGAGGGCAGATTAGAAACTCACATGGTCAACCAACCCCAACTCGTGAGCCACAAACACCCTCAGACGATCAAGAGTTCTATTTACTGATGCGTCTTGACCCACTGCAAACAACATAAGATCACCTGGTCCAGCAGAGCATCGACTCAGCAGTCGTTCTTTGTTTGTAGGATCCAAACTTGATACCATTGCAGAAATTCCCTCAAGACCCCCTAAATGAGAATATTAAAACTGTCAAGGGTGGTGGAAACAGAATATCTCTTCACCTTCAAAAATACATGCCCACCCGCCCGCAAAAAAAAAAGAGGAGGAACAAGAACCATGTTACCATCATCTATGACCTTCAGGAAAGGCAAACCCTTAGCTCCAGCTTTTATAGCTTCATTGTAAATATCACCTTTCTTAAGAGCTGTATTTGAATAATTTTTAGCACCTGAGGGCACGCAGATCACTTTGATAACCCCCCCACTTTTCAATGTATCTGAAAAAACCCTGAAGGGGGATTCTGAAAAAATATCAGATACCTGCAACTCCAATCAACAAAGTCCTATCAATAAAAGCCAGGCAAAAAGGAAAAACTTTAAGTATACTAAATCAATTATCATAACAAATCATCAACATGAAAATATCAAACAATTCAGTCTTTGCATGAACCTTATGAAAGGAACTTCTATAGCCTAAGTTCTCATACAAGATAACTATAAAAGAAAGTTAGAACAACAACTGCCAATTCTGTAACATCCAGAAACTTATACACTAAAAAAACACTTTTAGGTTGGATTTGGATTGGGTGACTTAAAATCAATATTTGAGTAGCAATTTCCCATATAAACTGCTCATTATGAACCTCTAGATGATGCTTGCAAGTTATGACAGAAAGGAGAGATTTTTGCTGCATCAAATCACAAATTAGTACCATTACATTCATTGCTTACTGTCATCAATTAAAAAATGTACATTTTGTGCTACATTCAAGCTATTTGAACTAAGATTGAAAATACAGCAATGACAAGAAAGAGAGAAGAGAACCATATACACTAACGGTTACTTTTGTTATTTTTTTTAGAATTCAGGAGTACAAAAAATTATATATTACCGACTGAGTTATAACGTGGAATCATAAAAACTGTCATGTAAGACCAGAATTGCAGAAGTGCCGATATAAACAAGTCAGTTAAGACAAGTACATCTCTCAACTCAAGATCAAATCTAAGATCTGGCCTGTCAGAACCATATCGATTCATTGCATCAGCATATGTAAGCCTTGGGAAAGGGTTCGGTAGCTGAACACCTTTTATCTCCAGAAAAACCTGCAAAATATATACTTCTGTAATCAAACCTTACAATTTTCAGACATTAGACTGATGCTATCTTCATATATAGTGAACATACAACACGTCATAAAATATACAACTTGATGGATAATATCTGGCCATACGATCAGTAGGCTCAACTATCAAAACAAAAGTATATCCAAAAACTACTTGTGGAGATGTTTCGACAGGCTTCTTGAAAAGGTGTCAATGAGTCTGGATTGGTTCTTTGGCAAGCTTAGCTAATTACAAGATAAACCCTAGCAATGTCAGGCAGCTCAAAGGCGCCTTGTTGATATACTACTATCTGCTTTCACCAGTTACTACGAATCAATCCTACAGTTCAATAATTAATTTTATACTAGCCTCAAAGAACCATGTGACCAATTGACCATACCTTCTTCTAGTTGAGCATTACCATTCATTACATCAATTAGAGTTTATCTTACCTCTCTATTGGAAAAAGGCCTCGTTTGATTATACAGATGAGATGAGATGAGATGAGATGAAAGTTGAATAAAATATTATTATAATATTATTTTTTAATATTATTTTTGTTTTGGGATTTAAAAAAGTTGAATTGTTTATTGTATTTTATGTAGAAGTTTGGGAAAGTTGTAATGATCAAATGAAATAAGTTGAGATGGTTTCTGCAACCAAACGAGAATACTCATTGAATCTGATTCTACCAAAATTATCATCGGCTATAGTGATACTGTTTTTTTCATTGATAAGTTACACAAACACTTAGTGGTTTTACACCCCCCCAACCTCACCATCCATCCCATTCTCCAGGGGAGGATGGGGGTGTTCCATTTGAGACGGAGCTCATTGGCGACTACAATGATACTATATCCTTACTGCATATCACGAGTCAGAGCATTCCAGTAACATTTCACTTTAGATCATCTGTCTCCCCTTCGCTTCCTTAACCCTATGCCTTAACCTTAACATGATCATTCCCATACCTATTAAGGAGGTTTTCTTCCAATTCTTCTGACTCGTTTGTTTCCTTCTCCCATCCCTGCCGTTCCCCCATTATCTTCTAAACATAAATCAGAATTCTTCTCATACCCATGCAAGGAAGTTTGCATCATCTTCTTCAAACTTATTTGTTGAACCGCCACTTGATGCTTCTCATAAACAAGTTAGATCTTCTAACCTACACCATATAAACTAACCTTTCTGATCAAATCCTCATTAAGCCTCAACATGTCCTCCAAAGGAGTGAAAGCCATTTCCATATCTAGCTGCGTGAATTCAGGTTGTCTATCTGCTCTTAGATCTTCATCTCGAAAACATCTGCAGGGATGCGATGAAAACTTGAATCTTAAATTTCATTGATATTGCTACAAAATATTGTCAATACAGGATCAGACAGCCAGGCAAAAAAAAGTTACCTTGCTATTTGATAATACTTATCGAAACCAGAGACCATTAACATCTGCTTAAACAGTTGCGGGCTTTGAGGCAAAGCATAGAATGTTCCTGGCTTCAAAATAGACATTAGTGTGAATAGTCCTGCTGGTCATGCAGCTTAGAATTGCAAGAAATAGATAAAATGTGAACATATATGATTCTTAAGAAAATTCTCAGATTGAAAGTACCCGGAAATTCTAAAAGATATATATTAGGCATTAAATAGTAGGTATATATGCACATTCATCTATTTCATAAGTCACTAGGTCTATAATCATTATGTAAGGTTCTTACACCTCATTAGTAGAGAAACTCATCTCTGTCAAGTATCTTCAAGATAAGGCTATATATCATTGCAGTGTTCTTTTGTCCAAAATTCAAATGCAAAAAAATAAATATCAGTTCACAGAAAGCATAGCTTCACTTAAAAACTACTCATTTGTGTGAATATATTACCATGACCAATACACTCAGGAAAACAAACCAAAAATGGCATGTTAAAGGCACTTGAGAATTACATAGTCGAATTCGTGCCTTCAACATACAATTAAATTGTGAGAAGTGACCAACTCAAAGGCCAGATTTATTTTATATTAAAAAAAACCTTATTTAAGGAACTAAAGGCAGCATCTTATACTTTCTTCCACTCATATCGTTTGGGACACTGTAATATTAGAAGCATTATGATGATTTTAGGTTATGGGACGACATCTAGGATTAGTTGCCACGTTAGAGCACCTCAGAGAAAGATAGGGAGAGGAAAAAGGATAGAAATGGAAATTTCAAGAATATGCAAAACTTACATGCTTGAGAGTAAATTGTGAGTTGATTGTATATGAGGCTTGTTGCATATAACTGGCAAGAAAGTATAAGCACAAAATTAGTGGCAGCTGAAAAAATATAGATACCTGAACTCTGGAGGGTACCAAATAATCCCGTGCACCTTCTGGAGTAGATCTAGAGAGTATTGGAGTCTCAATCTACCTTATAACCATGAAAACAATCAATGGCAGATAACAGTCTATAGGTAATGAATTCATTTTTCCAGATGAACGTAGAAAGTAGTGAAAAATAAGCACACTTCCAAGACACAAATAGACAACAATTTACAGAATGGTACCTCTACAAAACCATGTGTGTCCTCCAGATATCTTCGAATAAGTTTAACCACCTTATGTCGCAGCATTATGTTGTAATTCATTTGCTGCCGCCGCAGATCAAGACATCGATATCTGATAGCATGTAGATAAGTTTTTTTTATCAGCATATATCTCAGAAATTCACACCAATTACAACAAGCACATTTACCTTGGTATGAAAATATAAAACTACCACAGATCTACCAGCTCCACCTCAATTCCAACTCAAAAATTAATTTTTTAAGAAATAAAGGAGTCCACCAGAAATTCCATTATGGTGCTTTATACTATGGAAGAAACTCCATGAACCAAGGTGATCACTAATGAATAATAACCAACCACATAGGGCAAAAACATGAGATCTAATTGGATAAGTTATTAGAAATAAAATAAGAATTTATGTAAAAAATACAAATAATATGACTAATGCAAGTGAGAAACATTGGCAAAAACTAAAGGAATCAGGACTGTGTGCGGATAAGGTTTGGTTTAGGTTGTAGGGATACCCATCACACGGGTCAGTTTTCACTGGCTTTCAGAAGGTTGGTGGTCAGCTCGGTCAGATAGCTTGGTTTCTACTTAACATCTGACCAAAAATTCAGGGTACAGTGTGGGTGTAGACCAAAACCAACATTGCAGGTTTCCTGTGAAGCTGCAAGATCGAGAGGACAATTGCTCTTGAGATATTTCTCAGACATGCTAGGGATTTTTTTTCCTAAATCAAATAGCCAAAAACTATAAATAAATAAATAAAGGGCGATCCAATACAAACTCCAAATTTCTAGTTGAGAACAACTCCCAAAGACCCAAGCATAAATAAACACTCAGCGCTACATCCATGTATTTTAACATATTCACCTGAAGCCCAAACAACGTCACATCACTCCAAAAATCTAACAAAACTCATTTATCCGATTCTTGAGTAACTGATTTGTGATTAAGATAAAACTAGACAAAAGCCCAATTTCAAACAAACTTAAACAATGCTACCAAGGTTTTGGAATGTTAGAGAGCCCTTGATTTTGAACTTGAGCTTCATGATCTGAGACTTAACAACAAGATTTGAGGTTTGGGGTCCCAGAGAACAAATCCAAAAGCTGAGTGGTTTTGAGTCACAAAAACAAGATGAGAACATATGAGATCTAATATGAGAAATACTAAGGGGTTGTTTGGATGTTGAGATGGTTTCATCTCATCCCATCTCATCTCATCACAACTCAACATCCAAATACCATTCAAACATACACTTTTTAAATTCCAATTTTCAACTTTTTCATTTAATCAATTACCTAATCATTACAACTTTCCCAAACTTCCAAACAAAACACAAAAAATAATTCAATTTTTTCAAATCTCAAAACAAAAATAATATTAAAAAATTATATTCTGACAATATTTTAACTTCATAATATTTTTATTCAACTTTTCTCTCTTCTTTTCCAAAACCCCATAAAACATCATAACTCAAACCATTTCACTCCTTTTTTTTTTATAAGTAAACAATTATATTGATATGAATAGGCATAGCCCAAGTACACAAGATGGTAAACAAAAGGTCACACCTATTTAGAGAGAAGTAATAGAAACAAAAAAATCATGAAAATTGACACCACAAAAATCTACAGCTGTGGCCCAAAGAAAAAAAGTGCTAACAAAAAATAATCTCAGTTCTACTAGTGAGCGCTCATTGTCTTCAAATGTCCAGTTGTTTCGCTCCCTCCATAGGCACCACATGATACGAATCGGGACCATTTTCTGCACTGCTGCAATTTGTGGGAGACCTCGTAGATTTATCCAACTGGCCATGAGCTCTGTCACTATGGTTGGCATAACCCAATCTAAGTCCATTCTATTAAACACTTCATTCCATAAAGTTCCAACCACCTCACAATGCAACTATAAATGATCCACAGTTTCACCATTTTTCCTACACATGCAACACCAATCTACTATGATCACCTTACGTCTTCATAGATTATCCGTCATCAAGATCTTACCTAATTTCACTACTATTCACAGATCATTTCACTACTATTCACAAATTTATCATCTCATCTCGTTCTCCGAACATCCCATAAGAAGAGAATAGAAAGATCTAATGCTTGGCTGGTCAGAGGGCTAAATGAAACAAATGAGACAAAAGTGAGATAAGAGGAATTGGGGAGAAAAGCAAAAGGTCAAAAGGTTCATATGAGAAAGGACTTTTTTAATATGCGTGTATATGCACACCAGCCTTGTGATTCTATGAACTTGCTCAAACTAACAAGAAAACTATAAATACACCTGGAAGACATGGTGTCCGGCATAGATGAGTCAGAAACAAAGATGAGAGTAGTTTCAAGCCAGCTACCTCAAACGAATCTCCTCCTTAATGGAATCTTTTGCATCCTCTGCCGTAGTAACTAGGAATGGTAGCTTCGATTTCACAGCATTCAATACTTGAACATGCTCTGCAGTAACCTGGATGTATAGAGAATATCAAATTGAATGAATGGAAGGAGACAGTAAATAACGCATATGCCAGGTGAGGGGAAAGTGATAACAAAATGACGTGATCTTTAATTTTTGTTTTGGTTTTTCGTGACCACACACTTGCATTTCTCTTTATCGCACCAGCACTAAGACACTTGTTAAAAAAAATGCACCAGCACCAAGAACATCCAACATTGCACCGACCAACATGGCCAAATAACTTTGATAACTAGGTAATCATAAATGAAAAAAGGTTCACCTCTATCAAACCGGTTTTCATTTTCTTGTTGACCGACTCACTAGGCCGAGATCGAACAATGCCTTCCACGGAGACCACATACTCAAGCCTCGAGTCATTGATAGTGCTATGCGCATCAGGGAACTCATCAGGCAGCGTTGTAATCTAAAATTTGACGAAATTGACATTAAAAAAAAAAAAAAAAAATCATTCCGCGAAAGAAAAAGGCAAATCAAATTAACAACTGCACGAATTAGGAAGAGCAATGATATGTGTACACGTGGTACAGTAACCATTATCATCACCACTTCCACCACCCAATACCATCGTGGCAGTATCAAATGCATCAATTGTTTTTCTGAGAGAGAAAAACAAAATACTTTCTTCGAAGTGAACCTTCTAGCAGATATAGCAAAGTCTGTACGGATTTTTTCTTTAATTTGATTAACTAATTAAGAAAGCATACCTGAACGGTACCGGTATGGTCTCTGAGATTAAGAAAGGTGAGACCACCGTGGACGCGGTGGAGCGCGACCCACCCGCAGAGCCGAACCCGTTTACCCAAATCTGCGACGGTTAAGTGACCGCAGAAACCGGTCCGGCTGACCCATTCGAGAGAGTTTTCGAGCAGGGATGATGAAGATTTGGGGATGGGAATGCGGGTCCCGGAGGTGGATGAGGAAGCGCAGACGGAGAAAACGGCTCTGTTTCTTTGACGTTTTTTGGGGGAGGGTTTAAGAATTGAGGGGAGGAAAGAGAGAGAGTTGAAGCGGAGGGATATTAGAGGGAAGGCTCTGAAGAGGAGGAAGGACATGGTAGAGTTTTCTGAGGGAAAGAGGGAGGTTTTTGCGTGAGAAAGATGAATGAGAGGATTGGTGGGGTTTAAGGACCAGTGTGCGAGAGAAGAGCACGTGCGTGTATGGACCATGGATACGATGTATAGAATTTTTCTTTAAATTTGGTTCCGATTACATTTTTTTTAATAAATATAATAACTTCATTCAAATAAAAAAAATTATTAAAATAATTCAATCAAAAATTTTATATACAGTCATTTTTATGTATTCTTTTACACACTCTATTGATGTGATTAGTTGAGTATTAAAAAAAATTGATACAACCAATCACATTAATAGAATAGAGAATGCATAAAAATAATAAAAAAAACTGTATGCAATATTATTCTAATTCAATTATATAGACATCTCATGATAACAAGCTGCTTGACCATATTTGTAATAGAATGCTACCAAATCTTTATATCCTCCACATTTTTACAAAACACAAGCAACTAAAATAACACCTTGGGCTGGACGATCCACTTCATTCAAATTCAGTACTGTGACAATGGTTTGTATTAGAAAATCCATATGATAAATAAATTGCAAACCCCTCAGAATTGCAAGAGCTTCCACGGAATTAACATCACAAGCCCCTTGCACCACATTGCAAACAATATATAAAACAACATCTCATTCATCTGCTAAAACAGCACCCACCTCGACTTATTCAAATATGAAAAAACAATCTCGTCTATACTCCACTTAACACCTTCAAGAGGTGGTTTTTTCTATAGGAGATAATGCTTTCTAGTTATTACTTGTATTTGGGGATGTACCTGATAATAGTTTTTCTTAATAAGTTGAAACCATTATGAACAGTCACAGCAGGTACAATGTACTTCTATTGGAAAATAGCCATATCTCGTGCATACTGAAGACTCCAAGCAATTTTAAAGCAATCAACAAAATTTATATTGACCGCATGTGTAGCAAACTGATAATGAAAAGCACCAACACCTTGACAAGAATGAAACTCAATAAATATGCCAGGATATTTCTAAAGTCGTACCTCTTAAACCTGTTCACAATGAATACAATTAGAAACTTTCCGCCTGTTTATGACAGAATGGACAACTTTCATCTATCGTTGAATGTTTCCTTTAAAGCATTTGAGTGGTAGGAAGAATATCATAGCAAAGTCACCATGTAAAATTCTTTATCTTTCTCGTAGGGCTGAAAATTCGTTGAGAGAAAAAGAGAGAGAGTCAGATTGGGGGAGGGGGGGCAGAGGGAATCGGGATGCTGGGCATATAACCTATGATTGTTTTGGTACTGGGTTTGAGTTTTAAAAAAATCTGAGTACCGGATTTAAAATCCGGCTCGGGTGCACCCGGATTTTAGAAACCGAGTACCGGCCAGTGTGTTTTTTGGGCTAGTGCCCGTAATCGGAACCCAGTTATATGGATTCCGGATCGAGTCAGAAAAAAAAAAAAAAAAAAAAAAAAAAAAAAAAAAAAAAAAAAAAAAAAAATCCAGCCCGGTTGCCCGACCCTACTTTCTCGAAGTATGCATATGCCATATGGATTTTCAAAGACGTTTGCATAAGATAGTAGTAGAGCTCTCCCATATATCAGAATTTGGACTACATTTGGCTGCTCTTCTATAAGCAAATTTGACTGAAAATATATATATATTTTTTATCAACCCAAATTAATTTGTCTTGTAGACCAATAAAACTAAATGGAAGCTTCAATGTAGCCTATTGTATTTCAACTGAAAAATTTATGGACAGTTTCTCCCTATTCCATCCACTAAGGAACCTCCGTATCAACGAGCTCACTTATGACAACATCATAATCCAAATCACCTCCAGTAGTGAAAGGTATAAAAACTGGAAGCCAATAATCCTTGAAAATTCTAATGTTTTGATCAGTCCCAACTTGCCACATACAATGATACAACATTGTATTGGAATCCCCTTGCCTGACTAATCCCTCTCCAAACATAGGAATGATAGTTACCTAACGAGAAATCAAGAAAAAAAAAAAAAAAAGGGAATATTTAAGTTTAAAATATAATATTTTAATTTCGATGCATTTTAGTATACTGTTTTGAAATTAGTTATATATATACATTATATGTAAATATAAACTGATAACTAATAGAATTTTTATATATGTGAGTGTGTAAAAAAGTATAGATATTAGTATCAAAATATAATATTAAACGGCATCACAAATTTGAGTTAAGACGCAAAGGAAAAAACAACCGAAGGAAAAAAATAAGATATTAAAGAAATTATTCGAAGTAAAGAAATTTTAAAAAAGAAAGAATAATATAATATTATTTCATTTTATTATATAAACCATGTCGTTTAACTTAAATGAGTTAAACGGCATTGTTTTATAATTAAGTTTAAAAAAATAATAATAGGAAACCACTTGATTTGGTTTATAACAACGTCGTTTTGGATTAAGCTTCCCCCTCCCATCATCCTCGTTTCTCCCCTCCTTGTCTATGTCGTTTCTCTTTCTTCCTCTCATAACTCAAGAGTCTCAAACCCCATAGTCGTGGAGCCTAGCCCCCCACAACTGCTACGACTGCCATCCATAGAAAATCTTCCTTCTTTGTAATTGCTTCTAACCTTCTCACCGACTTAGGTCCCCCAACCACTTTCAGCCTTTCAAGTGATACTCATTTCAAGTCTTCCGATTAGTTTCTTGTTCTATTGTTGTCTTCTTTTAAAATCTCCATTAAAAATCATATCATGGATTCTTGGAGTTGGAATGTTGTGAATATGAACTTATGAATCTATGTTGGAAATTGTGATCGGGATAGGTATAGAAATCGTCAAACCAATTAGTACCCACCATCGGATTTCAACCAATTCTCTCTCTCCCAACCTGTTGATTCGGTCAATTTGCCTATGTTGATTTGAGGCAAATTAAAAACATATCGGTTCGGTTTTCAACCCTACTTCTAAATTTTATAATTAATTAAATGTCATATAAATTTTAAAAATATATATTTAAAATCTTCAAAAAATTTATAGTCTTAAAATATATAAAAATGTCATTCAATTCAAGAAAACTACAAAAAAAAAAGGTCATTAAAACAGTCGAGAACGAAAATATGGCTCGAAATGGTTGGAACAGGTTACAATTTGGAATGTGTTGGAAAAACTAGATCAAAGTACACAATGGAAACGATATTACCTCGTTAGAAATATCTTGAATCTAGTGCAATTATTCTACATATTTTTTATCATCATTGTTCATCTAAAATCTTCACTTATTAATGGTGGAGTGTGACACGTGATAGCTCCAGAGCAATACCCATATATTCTACAATCTAACTATCGGGACTAGAGAAAACTATACTATAGAGAGGTTTTCTATGTTTGTGCCACATATTTTTCGTCCAAAGGGGGAGAGGTTATGTAAATAGTGTAAGGCCATTTAAATTCATTAAGTGGCGCTTCATAAATCGTAAGAGAATGAGCTTTCTTACAAAATGAAACGAAACATGAGGTTTAATTTATCGGGTATGATACTGAAAATGGAAAATTCCAACCGGAATGACAGGAACGAAACTAAATTAAAAACTGTGCTATGGAGACCGATTGAATTGGAAAGTTCTTAACCGTTACCTTAGTCTTATTCTTATCATTCAACGACAAGGTTTCATTATTGTACGATGTCTATGAGTAAAAGGAAAGTGGAAAAGTAGTGAGATTTATGGTATTACTTTTATTTTTTTTGGAGGAAATTTATGGCATTACTTTACTCGGTTTTATCACAAAGATTCCAAATTTACAGAGCAATGTCGATGAAAAGCTCCAAGGATTGCATAATCAAAAGTTGGAATTGGAATTTTTTTAAAAAGAGTTTAGAAGGGAAGAAAGAAAAATACATAAATATAACGGTATTCAATACCATTTAAATCAATCATTGCAGTGAAACTCGTATAGAACACAAAATTGTGAAGTAGATGTATAAAATGTTATCTTTATCCGTACCCAGTTTAGAGTATTATCAAGATTTATAAAAGTAATAGAAAGAATCTTTGATTTTAGTTTCTTATGTTTATGTTTTCAAGTGTTTTGTTGTTGAGAAATGATATTTGTAATCGTAGTTGTACAAATGTCACGCAGTCTTTTTGAAAAAAGTGAATTAATACGAAACTCACATGAAAAAACTAACTTTTTAATCGTAAACTCCACTCTTTTTCAAATCGATTACGTAACGTTTGCGCACTCCACAATTATATATAATATCATTTTTTTTTATTTTGAATATATTACATGGCACCACATGCATCAGAAGAGGGCCATCTAGTGGTAACATTTAGATGATTCAATAACAGTACTCAAAATGTGAAAAATAGATATATAAAATGAGTTCCAAAAAAATTTATGACTGGTGTTATAAATCTAATAACCCCTACTTCATTTGTATTTCTCCCAATTTATATACTAAAATTTGGAGAAAGAATTTTAGGAAGTTTTTTTTTTTAATATTACCATAAAAAAAATTTAAAAAATATTGCCATCGTTATAATATAGTTTGTATCCAATTGGAAAATCTAAGACGTAAAATAAAGTAGAGAGAAAATATATATAGAAACTTTATTTTTTACACACTTTAATGTAGAAAATTTCAAATTAATTTGCAAAAATATGATGAATATTTTGATTTTTTTTTTCTAAAATTAAAATAGATTTCAAGCAAAATTCAAGTAGAGATAATTTTATAGAATGGATTGGAAAATATTTCATAAACAAATCATCAGATTTCTAAGACCGATCAGCAACATCCACACCAAATTAAAAAGCAAAAATGTGTAACGGCTAACCCGCATTCTCACAATCTATGCCTTACAAAACAATTTCACGATCTAACGGTTACAACCTTTTCTTCCCCACTCCCAACGGTCAAAAAAGCCTCGCCCTTTAAATTCCCCAACTCCCCCATTCTCTTCGAAAACTAGCCGTTACATCAAATCCTTCATCCCCATTTCTCTCTGTCTTTAATTGTAATCCTTCAACATCCTCACATCTTGCCATTCTTGCTAAAGATTTCACCATTTCGCTCTATTATTTTTAATTTTTTGTCCTGAAACAATCACTATCAACCCGTCATTCAAGTCTCAGAGTAATCCATGGCCGTGCCTTCAAACAAATCATCTTCCTCGCAAGCGATTTTAAGCAGAGCAAATCTCAATTCAAGAAACTCAGAGAGTAGCAACCCCATCAGAAGGAGTTTCAGTGGTAACCCATTTACGAGACCCTCAATTGTTGCAAACCCGAGAGGCTTCAATCCGAATACTCCGGCTAATAGTCCTTCTGGTTTGACTCTTTTAATATTCTTGATTTCTTCCGTTTCCTAGTTGCTTTTACGATAATGATAAGGTCTGTTTGGCTTCCCAGAACGTAGGAGAGAATTAGAATAAAATGACAGTAAAGATTGATTCCCAATGTATCTTTCTCTTTTATCTTTTTTGAATTTTCAAGAAATAAAGACGAAAAATGAATTCTACGCGAATTGAGCCTTTTTGTGATTAACTAGCTATGTGATTATTTCATTGGGTGGATGGGAAATAGTTGCTACGAAAATTTTCCAGGAAAATATCTTGTCGCAAGGATCAGTTCTCTCTACCGTCACAATCAAGACTCCAAGACGTATATTTGTCTCCTTTCTTTTTCTATACTTCGAAATGGATAGGTTTTTCCAGGAAATATCTTCATTTACTGTCTACTATTCAGCATCGAGTTTTCTCTATGTTATTCAAAGTTTTCTCTGCAACTGAACAATTGGGGTTTTACCTGCGACGTGAAATTTCGGTACATACAATTTCTTATTTATGTTCTTTTCCACGTTGACGAGTTGCAGACTTTACGCGAAGAAACTCGATGGGGAGAGAAGGTGTAGCTTTTTTGCGAGATCACGAGGACAAAGAAAACCCAAAAGACCAGAATCCGAAACAGGGAAGAGTCCGATCCCCAGCTTCTTTAAAGGGCATGAAGAATTTCATGTCTCCGACTATCTCAGCGGCTTCTAAGATCGCCTCGTCTCCAAGAAAGAAGATACTGGCTGAGAGGAACGAACCGGCTCGGACTTCTCTTTCGTTCTCCAACGAAAAAAAACCGTTCCGGTCGGTGACATTCTCAGATGTAGTGGAGGATATCGATGCTAAGGCAGATACTGGATTGCAAGAGATCAAGATTGGAGCTGCGGATGCCAACGAGGCACTTCTCACAGCTTTTTCAATTTCAGAAGCTTTGAGATGCGAGGAAGTCTTTGATCCTGAGGTACCTCTGAGTTCTGAGACGGACTCGAAATCGTCGTCGGAGGGATCTGATTGTGTTAATCTTGACCAGACTTTCCAGACTGAAGTCGCGGATGACAAGGAGGAGGCACCTCTCACAGCTTCTTCAATTTCAGAAGCTTTGAGATTCAAGGAAGTCTTTGGTCCTGAGGTACCTCTGAGTTCCAAGATTGACTCGAAATCGTTGTCGGAGGGACCTGCTTGTGTTAATCTTGACCCGACTTTCAAGACTGAAGTCGCGGGTGACAAGGAGGAGGCACCTCTCACAGCTTCTTCAATTTCAGAAGCTTTGAGATGCGCGGAAGTCTTTGATCCTGAGTTACCTTTGCGTTCCGAGATTGACTCGAAATCGTTGTCGGAGGAACCTGATTGTGTTAAGCTTGACCCGACTTTCAAGATTAGTCCCACTTCTTCGTGTTGGTGGTCGTGTCCTATGGTAGCGCCTCTTGATGCGGACCCTTCATTGCTTCCTTATGATCCTAAAGCTAATTACCTCTCGCCGCGACCTCAGTTTCTACATTATAGGCCGAATCCACGAATTGAGCTTTATCGCAACAAGGACGGTGGTGGCAGACGACTCGAGGAAAGCTTCATTTCCGGAAGCTTTTCAGACACTGAAGTTACGGAAGAAACAGAGTCTGATGATTCACGGAAAGTAAACGAGGATGTTTCTTCAGTTGAACCAGTAAAAGAAGAAGAGCAGCAAGAAGAGATCCATGTTTCTGAAACTAACCCCGGTAGCACTGATTTGTCAGAGGACGCTACTGAAGCAAAAGGAGGGTCTAAGCAACGCTTCTTTGCGAGGTCAATATGGATTGGGCTGCTCTTGGTTCTCTCGGTTGCTGGCTTATCAATCTCAGTTTCTAATACTCCACTCATTGATCCCTCTGTGCTTAAAGTGTCTAACTTCTTTAACAATTATGACTCGTATGAAACTGCTGGATCAGCAAAAGCAAAATTTGATGGCCTAGCTCGAAATCTTTTTCTGTGGTATGCTAACTCCATCTCCTTCGTCTCCGCGCTGGCGCCAAATTTCGGAGGCGTGCATATTTCGGGTCCCCTGAGTTATTGTAACTTGACCACTTTGCCTGAGGATATTCTCGTTGATGATCTTATGTTTGGGCATAGTCATGAGGGAAGAGGAGAAAAGTTTGAACATAGTATGCTGGGTTCAATGAGGGAGACGGAAGTTGATATTGAACCACTGGAAGAGGAGGGTTCAGAAAGACTTGATGACCGGGTATATGGAGGAGAAGTAAGCCAAGAGACTGAAGAGGTTTTAGAAGAGCACGGTGCTTCAGAATTTGAGGAAGTATATGGAGGAGACGTAAGCCAAGAGACTGAAGAGGTTTTAGAAGAGCACGGTGCTTCAGAATTTGAGGAAGAGCTTCAGGCTCTAGAGGAAGATCAGGTGACTGAACTAAGTAATTTAGGAGCAGAGAAGACCGAGGAAGAAGTTTTCGCTGCCGGTAACCATGGCAGTCGGCAGCAAAGTAACTATGAGGAGCAGCCCGTTATGGTTCCACTGGCTGAAGAAGTTCAATCTGAAGTTTCGGGGGCTGGGGAACTCAACGGTGAAAGTGAGACAATTTCCCCCGCCAAAATGGATTCACGTAAAGTAGATGTAATTTCTGAAAGCGCAGAATTTTATGCGACAAAGGATGGATTTTTCAGGGAGAATATGCTGGGAATTGCTGCTTTACTATTGACACTTTTCACTGCCACAGTTTTCATCCACGTGAAGAAGGAAAAAAACACAACCTCAAGTGCCGCTCTAAATGCAGAGCAGCCACTGCCGATTAAGAAACTGGATTTCAGCCCAATGTCGGTTAGCACTGAGCATATTTTCCTCCAGCGACCATCTTCTAGGAACTGGCCGACTGAGGTGGACATGGAGGGAGAATCATGTCCTTCGGAAATGAGCAGCTTTCAGAGAAGCTCGTCTTACAGTAAGAAAGGAGGACTCAAGGAATCGAGTGAAGCACAGAGCCAGAAGAGGAGGGAGCAGAGGAAGAACTACAAGAGAGAGTCACTTGCCTCTTCCTCAGATTACTCCATGGGTTCGTCTTATGGGAGTTTTACTACGTACGAGAAAATTCCGATCAAGCACCACGTAAGTTATTCAAGAAAACTGCGTATCTTATTTAATACAAAAATCTTGCAAACTGGGTAGTAATGCATGATGCTTTTGTTTCTTTATCAGGGACACGGAGACGAGGAGACTGTAACTCCGGTTAGGCGCTCGAGCAGATTCAGAAAACAAGTCACTTCTCCATGATGAAATGACTACGAATCTGTTTTATTTTCTGCCTTCCCCATTGCGTAGCTGCGCAATGGTATAATGTGAATGAGCAGATATTTAGTTGCTTTTTTCAAAAAAGAATTTGATTGCTTGTAAGTACTGTTGTTGGTACCTCTACGGATCAGTAGTTTATATCTATCGCTAATCTCAGATCCTTCTGACTTTTAATTCCATCATATTTATTGTTCACACCATTCTTATATTTTTTTGAATTTCACTAGAAAAATCCAAATTCATTATCATCATCAGGAAAAAGAGTAGTATTCCAATTTCCACCCGTCGTAATTTGATGAACTCCTCCACCAAATTCCATTATCATCAGGCACTTTGACTTTACACATATGCTGGAGATTGAAACCCAACAGTGGACCCCATCATCACTATAGGCCGAGGGTTGTGCCATTCGGCCGATGACATTGCCTAATGTCTTTTTCAATACTGCCTCTAATCTCTTTTATCTCCAGACTCCACCCATCACCTAAGTTACTGTTTGGTCATGAAAAATTTTCATTTTAAATATAAAATTTTTATTTTATTATTATAATTTTTCTAAATCTTCATATAAAATATAATAAATAATTTAATTTTTTTCTTACTTTTTCAAATCTCAAAATAATAATAATATTAAAATATAATATTTTAATATTTAATTTTAAAACTCAAAATTTTTATCTAAAAATTCTCAGTGACCAAGCAAAACCTAATATATAAATATTAGGTTAATGACATTATTTGGGTTCCTTCATGGTACTCCTTTCTTATGAGTTAATATAAAAATAAGGATGCGCTATTAATGACATTATTCATTAGATTAATTTTTATCATTTTAATAAAAAAAATACTTATATGAATGTTGCCATGTCAATATAATATATAATAAGAATGCAAAAAAATTTGTAAAAGATAAATAATATTTACAATTATAGAGTCTACAAATGTCGCGCTTTTTTAAAAAATAAATACATATAAAATAATAATTTTTTAGTAATAAACTCAATTATTTTTCAAAATAAGTGTACGACATTTATACAACCAATCTAATATTACTGTATGTGACACTTTATATAATAAGATGATAAGGGTAAGTGGTGCATGAGATCTAACATTATTTGAGAATGAGAAGGTCTTACTCTTTATAAGGTTTCAATAGAGTTTCAATTATATTATTAATCGGTCATTTTAGAGTATAAGATATGTGGTTTGGACCTTCTATTGAAAATTTACAAAATTGTGATACTCCATATGATAAGGATAATGGTAGGTAGTATATGAGATCTCACATTGTTTTTTCTAAAGTTCCAATGGAGTTTCAATTATATTATTGACCGGTCATTTTAGAGTATATACCATGTGGTTTTGATCTTTCATTGGGGCGTTATAAAAATTGTGATACTCCATATGATAAGAATAAGAGTAGGCAATGTATGAGATTCCACGTTGCATGAAAATAAAAAGTTATTGCTTTTTATAAAGTTATAATGTGGCTCTGATGGTTTGGATCTTCTATTGAGACGTTATAACTGATATCAGAGTCCATCCCAATTAGAAATGTGGGATTTGAGTTATGTCCCCTACTATGGACTGGTCTGACGAGGATATCAAAAATTTATGAGAGGAAAATTATAATGCTCCTATATGATAAGAGGATATGGATAAGTAGTGTATGAGATCCCATGTTATTTATGAATGAGAAGTTATTAACTTTTTATAAGATTTTAATGTCTAATTATATCATTAACTATTCATTTTAGAATATAGATTATATAATTTAACCCACATTAAATTGCGAGCTAGCATGCGTTTGATATGTCCATATTTCATGTTGGACTCGCCCTCAGGGCCTCAAGTTCACCCTGTTGCTTGCTTCTACGAGTCACCACACTTGGCATACTCCAAAAATAAAGGAAAAAAAGAAAGGTCATACAGTTGACATCAATCCAGTTGATTCCATGTAAAAGATACACAGCCATTTTTGCCACCTTTGGCTGTTTGAGTGCTCTGTGCATCTTTTTTAGAGTGGAGAAAAGCTTTTAACTTAACCAGCTTTAGGCTACTGCAAAGTATTGTTTTCTTGAAAAGCTTACAAAGATAAATCTGTTGACTACTTTTACTTGAATATTTTTATTTACATATTTCGAGTGAAATTTTATTTTTTGGTTACAATTTTGTTTTTATCATTACTCAATTTTGACTATTTATTTGGGCGTGAATTTCTCATTTGACCTTAACATATTTTCCATGAATTGAAGTAAAACATAAAATTTAGTCACTTAAAAATTTTGAGATGAGAATTTTGAATTTTAAAATGAAATATTATAATAATATTATTATTTTAAGATTTGAAAAAATTAAGAAATATATAATTATTTATTATATTTTATATAAAAATTTAAATAAAGTAAAACATAAAATTTAGTTATTTGAAAATTTTGAGATGAGAATTTTGAATTTTAAAATAAAATATTAAAATATTATATTATAATATTATTATTATTTTAATATTTGAAAAAAATTAAGAAATAGTTAATTAATTATTATATTTTATATATAAATTTAAATAAATTATAATGATAAGATAAAAATTTTAAATAGTCAAAATTTTTGTATAAAACCGAACCTTCGGCTTTCTAGTATCGTCGGTCCAAAGAGACAGAAAACAGCAACTGTACGTGAATACTGCCTCTAACCTCTTTATCTCCGGATTCCACCCTAAATCTCTTGGGGTAAGTTAATATTTGGGTTCCTTCATCGTGTTATCTGGCCTTCCTTTTGGATGAGTTAATATAAAAAGAAGGATGTGCTATATATGATGACATTATTCATTAGATTAATTTTTATCATTTTAATAACAAATTCATAGACTTATATGAATGTTGCCACGTCAATATAATATAATATAATATAAATATTGTAAGAGATAAATGATATTTATAGTTATAGAGTTTGTAAACGTCACATACTCTTTTTATTTAAAAAAGTAAATACATATAAAAATAATAATTTTTTAGTAGTGGATTCAATTCTTTTTCAAAATGAGTGCACAACACTTATATAACCAATCTAATATTACTATAAGTGTGACATTCCATATAATAAGAGGATAATGGTAAGTAGTGCATGAAATCCCACATTACTTAAGAATGAGAAGTTCTTTCTCTTTAGAAGTTTCCAATGGAGCTTCAATTATATTATTGACTGGTCATTTTAGAGTTAGGTCATGTGGTTTGGATCTTTTATTGAGACTGTTGCCCAGATGACTAACACAAGAGGGGAGGTGAATTGAGTTGTATTTAAAAAAATAACAATTTAAATCAAATATATAATATAAAATATAAATAAAATATGAAATAATAATAAATATAAAGAGTAAGGGTAAGAGAGAAGCAAACTCAGTATGTTAACGAGGTTCGGCCCTACTGCCTACATCCTCGCCTCAAGCTACCCCTTGAGGATTCTCAAATTCACTATTCAACCTCCTTCAGGTGGAGATAGAAACCTGTTACACCTTTGAACAACACCGCTATAAAGGATCCGTGTAGAACACCCTCTACACTTGTAATCACCTTTCACGTGGTGATTCAACTATTCCCCGTGTAGAATACTTTCTACACGCATAAGGGTTATACACACTCTTTTTCTGATACAAAGCTAATAGTGGGTAGGTTATCAGAAAACACTCCTCAATGAGTGAAATAAGAATAATACAGCGCAAACTATATCTCTCAAAATGAACAAGGATTAATGTTCAATGCTTAGAGAATAGAGAATGAAAGCTTTGAATGAATGTTGTATGCTCTTAGTGTTGTGAATGTGAAGCTCTCGAATGATCTATTTATAGGCATATGAGACTTCATATTCAAATTTAAAAAGATTCATATGTCAAAGACAACATCATTCACTTTTTCAAAAAATTCAAATAAAAGGTTCTTATTTTTAAATTGTCAAAGACAACATCATTCATTTTTTCAAAAAAATCAAATCTAATCTTTTACTTTTGGCATATGACAAAATGAACACACTTTCTTTTTCAAAAAATTCAAACCTAATATTTTACTTTTTGTATATGACAAAATGAGCACACTTTACTTTTCAAATTTTTCAAACAAAATCATCTACTTTTTGTATAAGTCTAAAAAAGCATCAATCACTTTTGAGAATATTCAAATAAAACATGCACATGTGAAAGATGACAATCAATCATCTTTAATATTTTCAAAGTTAATTTTCAAAAATATTCATGCACATGTGGAAAATGTATTTTAATGCTTTATGATAAAATATTAATTTTGAGCATTAATCCTAATTTCAAATTTTAGGAGATTTACAACATTACTCTATGACTTTAATGTGAACTTGTTTCCTTCTTGCTCATGCTTGGTTCTTTGATGTGCTTGATTCCATTGTGTGAACAACTTGAGCTTGAAACTCCTTTATTCTTTGAATTCATTTGTTATCATCAAAATCCATGTGTAGATTTATAATCACATGAAACTTGAAATCTTGAGTTCAACAATCTCCCCCTTTTTGATGATGACAAATACTTGATAGAACTTGAAACCTGTATTAATACTTAAACTCCCCCTGAAAATATGCGTTAGTTTTTCAAGCAAAAGTATAAATATAATTCCAAGCATATATAATAAGTTTAGTAATTTAAACAATGTTAATGTTCTAGTCTAAAACTTATCCCCCTTTTGGCATCATTAAAAAGGATCGGCAGCAAGTAAATGGACTGAAGAAAACAATGCATTTAATAGTCACTGTAGATAGTTGAAAAAAGGAGCTGTCTGTGACTCGACAAATGCTGCAAAGTCTCGAGGCCTAACTCTATGAATTTAGTGCGGCTGGAGATTTAAACAATCGTCTGATGTTATTGACAAACGTGATTGAAGGCTCTGAGTTGCTATAAAAAAATGATCATTTTCATCTATCGGATGCCAAAAAAATAATCGCTTCTTGATCTGAGTTCTGTTTTTCCACAACGATAGAATGGCTGAGCAATTCTCTTCCACTAATGTTCCATACTTGAATCAGGAACCCTTGACGCATCAATCATCAATTTTCTCTCCTGAGGCCGTCAATACCATGATAGGAGCAGTGAACCGTTTTTCTAGTAAGGCTGATTCTGAGATTATTGCATAATCAAGAATGCTCAGTAGTCAATATGCTGCCTCTGTTACGATCATGTCTCGGAGGTTAATGGCGAGGGTGAGTGAGATTGATCATCTTAACATACAAATATTTGAGTTACGATAGAAGCTTCCTAATAAGGATAGTGAGAATAAAATGTTAAAACAAGAAAACCAAGAGTTGAAAAAATTTGTAGATTGGTATGCTCATGATCTGTAACCACGAATAGAGGAGCTGGAACGAGAAAGGGTTCAGATACAAGGTCAACATCGGCAGATAACAGCAGAGGTTCATCATTTACTAGAAAAATAGGGACAATCTACTATTAATCTCGCTGGCTTAGTAAGAAAACTTTTGACAATGTGTGTCCAGAATATCTTGTATTTCTTTTGACTAAATAAGATTTGAAGAGACAATAGTTTGTCTTATTCTTTATGCAATCTCTATAAAATCAGTCCTGAAGTTCATCCAATTCGCATCAAGTTTTCATCTCATCTCTATAACTCATCTGCATTCATTCAGCATTCTCATTTCAAGCCTTCTATTCTTTTCTCAATGGCTCATTCTTCTAACATTTCTCTAGATCCATCCATGAGGCATTCTGCATCTCAACCTCCTGTCCTTTCTGCAGCTGCCATTGGTGCCATGTTGCAGCAAAAAAATAATAATATGACTAATAAGTCAGATTCTGATGCTATTTATGACTTGGTGAGTCTTGGGACTCGCTACTCTTCCTCTATTGTTGCTTTTTCTCAGCGGCTACAAGCCAAAAATCATGAAGTTGAAAAGCTCAAAGAACAAATTGTTGTACTTCAACGAATTGTTCGAGAGTCTCACACAAGGGAAGGAATCATTCGGCAGAAGAATAAACAGTTGAAATCTTTATTAGATTCTTCATTCCGCTTGCCGGTTCCCATGGATAAGAATGACATGATATTGTATGAAGAGAATGAGCGTCTCAAACATGAGGCTAAGAATCTCAAGTTTATGTAAAAGTATTTAAAAAATCTATCTCTATTTTTATTGACTCTAGTCTATCTTTTAAGAGATATTCATATCATGCATCATACATATTTCTCTTCTGATCATACATAATCTATCTTCTGGTAAAGGTTTTGTGAAAATATCTGCTAACTGATCGTGTGTGTTTGTGAACTCTACTATTATATCGCCTTTTTGCACATGATCTCGAAGAAAATGATACCTTATTTTAATATACTTAGTTCTAGAATGTTATATTGGGTTTTTTGAAAGATTTATAGCACTTATATTATCACATTTGATTGGAATGTGATTTTACTTGAGTTTAAAATCTTCAAGTTGTTGCTTTACATAGAGAACTTGAGCACAACAACTACCCGCAGTAACATATTCTGCCTCAGCAGTAGATAGTGCAATAGAATTTTATTTTTTACTAAACCAGGAAACTAATCACTACTGGCTATTAAATATAATAAGCTACCAATCATACCTCGATATATCTTCGAGTCAACTGGCTTACTGGATTCATCTTTATCAAGTTTAGTTGATGGGTTTATTGGTGTTCCAATTTCCTTAGCATTTTTCATCACAAACTTCTTCAGTAATTCCTTAATATATTTTGATTGATTGATGAAAGTCCCACTTTTTACTTGCTTAATTTGCAATCCGAGAAATAATGTAAGTTCTCCTATCATACTCATCTCAAATTCTTCCTGCATAATCTTAGCAAAAACTTGACACATATTTTCATTAGTAGCACCGAATATTATATCATCAACATAAATCTGAATCAAAAGAATATCATCATTTTCATATTTAATAAAAAGAGTTGTGTCGATTTTTCCTCTTGAAAAACCTTTTTCAATCAAGAAACCACTAAGTCTTTCGTACCAAGCTCTAGGAGCTTGTTTAAGTCCATATAGTGCTTTTGTGAGTTTGAAAACACGATTTGGGGAAATATGATTTTCAAAATCTGGAGATTGCTCAACATATACCTCTTCATTTATAAAACCATTTAAGAAAGCACTTTTAACATCCATTTGAAAAAGTTTGAAATTTTTATAACAAGCATATGCAAGTAGCATTCGAATAGCTTCTAATTTTGCGACATGTGCATATGTCTTATCATAATCGATTCCTTCTTCTTGATTAAAACCTTGGGCTACAAGTCGAGCCTTATTTCTAGTAATGACTCCGGACTCATCTTTCTTATTTCTAAAAACCCATTTTGTTCCAATAATAGTATGATTTTTGGGTCTAGGAACAAGTGTCCAAACATCATTTCTTTCAAATTGATTCAACTCTTCTTGCATAGCTAGAATCCAAGATTCATCAAGAAGTGCGTCATCAATATTTTTGGGTTCAATTTGAGATAGAAAAGCAGTATGATTGCAAATATTTCTAAGAGATGATCGAGTACTTACACCTTGTGAAGGTTCTCCCAAAATTTGTTCCACTGGATGATCTTTCACAAATTTCCACTGTTTAGTTGCATCTTGTATTAAATTTTGATGATATTTCCTGATGGCTCCATGTTGAACTTCCTCTATTGTTTTCTCTTTGTTGAGATTGAGACTTTCTGTGTTATTTATACCTCCTGTTTCTTCATCAATAGATTTCTTGGAGAGTGGAGAATTAGATTCATCAAATATTACATGCATAGATTCTTGTACAGTCGAAGTCTTTTTATTGAATACTCTATAAGCTTTACTATTAGTAGAATACCCGAGAAAGATACCTTCATCAGATTTTGCATCAAACTTGTCTAAATTATCCCTGTCATTCAAAATAAAACATTTGCATCTAAATATATGAAAGTAACCAATGTTGGGCTTTTTCTCATTCCAAAGCTCATAGGGGGTTTTATCTAATTTAGACCTTAGCATATGTGACGCCCCCAAATTCCGTTTGGGATCGGACGGACATTTGAAGCGTCGAGACATGCAACACAAGGTTACCTGCCCCCGTTCATGACATATAAGATGCAATAATCCTAACATGCATCTAACATTATGCAATATTCGCAGCGGATAATTTTTTTCTTTAGCAATACTATGCACCAAACTGAAAATATCCCAATACTTGAAACATACTTCATACATAAAGATCCATTGAATAACTAAGATCACAGCACTATTCCAAAATAGTTATGATCCAATAGTACTGGAGATGCAACTCCATCGTACAAGTAGTAATTTAACTACTATATTAACATTAACGACGCACCGTCGTTCAGTCGACTGTGTCTAGTTGGTCAGCTCCTGATCCTCCTTCAGGTCCTGTAACAAGATCTACCATTCGGGGGGAATGGTAGTTGGGACTACCACAGTGAGATTTGATTACAAATCTCAGCAAGTTAACAAAAAACTTCCATACAGACTAATGATGCATGTATGACAGTAAAAGCATAAATGCATAATCAAATTCATAAGTAATTAAAGCATAACTTAGCGTACAACATAACATAATTGACATAGCTTAAATTGAATCATGAACTGAACTTGACTTAGCATGAACTTGCTCTGAAACTTGAATTAACATAAAAAATACATACTCCACAGTTGTTGTGGCCCCATGTATTCTACGTGTAAATACATACTCCACAGTTGTTGTGGCCCCATGTATTCCATACAAACTTGACTTAACATTAAAAATACACACTCCACAGTTGTTGTGGCCCCATGTATTCTACACAAACTTGACTTAACATGAAAAATACATACTCCACAGTTGTTGTGGCCCCATGTATTTTACGCATCACAATTGTAGTTAAATACATACTCCACAGTTGTTGTGGCCCCATGTATTCTACACAAACTTGACTTAACATTAAAAATACATACTCCACAGTTGTTGTGGCCCCATGTATTCTACAAAAACTTGACTTAACATGAAAAATACATACTCCACAGTTGTTGTGGCCCCATGTATTTTACGCATCACAATTGTAGTTAAATACATACTCCACAGTTGTTGTGGCCCCATGTATTCTACACAAACTTGACTTAACATTAAAAATATATACTCCACAGTTGTTGTGGCCCCATGTATTCTACAAAAACTTGACTTAACATGAAAAATACATACTCCACAGTTGTTGTGGCCCCATGTATTTTACACATCATAATGTACTCAAGATGAAATGTGACTGGAATACGAAAGGAATGAAGTCCTGAGGTAACATAATGTGACTTGAACATAACTTAGAATACATGACCAACTTGAGATAGAAACATTTCGTAACATGGCATAACATATAATAGACAACATATTTAATATGACATACTTGCAACAGTGAATATTACATGACTTGACTCACATGTAATAGATGACATACTTAGCATGACGTACTTGTAATGTACAGTAATACATAACAGAATATATTATGTAACAGATAAAAATTGATGACAGAATAAATTCTGTATAATAGACAATTACATGATAACTTGACATGGCATGACACATATGATAACATACATACATACACTGTAGTTCTTTTACTTAGCACACATACACAGTAGACTGCTAGTAAGTTAAAAGCTAACTTACCTCGATCTCCGCGTTTCTTATAAAACTTCAAGTGCGATCACGAGGAACTGTAATTAGTGATTCTAAAAGTTAGAACTAAATCACTAATAATTTGAAATATGGAAAATACTAACTTAAAGAGTAAAATTTTCATTTTACTCTCTACATGTGGGAAAATGACCGGTTTACCCATAACTTAAGGATTTTGCATACTAACTCTAAAAGTTTCTAAAATTTACATTCCTCATGTAAATTTTATCCTAAACTTAAATATCAACTCAGAAAAATTTAAAACAAAACACAACTATGAAGAACACACTATGGTTGAAACATCCATAGGTCATTTCCCTTTATTTTTGTTGCAATTCCTTCCAACTTCAAAACTCATGCTTAAACCAAAATTTTGCAACAAACATCTTCCAATCCTAAGTTCAAAACCATACTTAAAACATCCATTTAGAAAAAGCTAATAATCAACACCAAACTTTTTTTGTAAAAAGATCCAAGCACTTGAATCACAAGTTTTGACCTTAAATCAAAACATCTCCAAGAATTTCAAAAATAAAATCTTACTTCTAACATATTCATAATATCATCCTAACATCAACCATGCTTTAAATCATCAAACTAAAGTCACCAAAATCACAAAATAACATTTAGAGTTTTTGGTTTTACACTTAGTCCAAAAACAGAAACTTTTTCCTCAACTAGTTTTGATAAATCTCTTGATCTATGACTTATAAATATATGATCTTCAAACCAAACCATCACATGGTTTAAAAAGATGTCCTAAAACATATATAAGTTTCTAATTCAAGATCACATGGTTAGAAATTAACCAAAACATAAATTTAGCCAAGAATATCCACACTTTGGCTTATTTGAATATCTCTTTGCATAAAATTTCATATCTTTGAAACTAACATCAAATATCTTCAAAATAATAATATAACATGTATATAAGATGTTTAGGATCCTCCAATAAAATTATCAAAGTCATTAGAATAGGTTTAGACCACCAAAGAGTTAAACTTTCTCAAAACAGAAACTGTTTTTCCTCTTCCAGTTTCTAAGTTTCTAAATCTAAGAAAATCTTTCATCAAAACCTTTAATCATGCAAAAATCCTCAACCAATAGTCATATATACATGTTAACAATACTCCATAAAAATTTCGGACCAATATCTATCCATTAGCTTGGTCAAAAACTCCAAACTATAACATATTCTCCAGTTTATCTCCCAGAATGACCTTTCTATAGTTTACACAATATTTGACTGACCAAATGATCTTCAAATGGGGCAAATAAGATATCCATGTAAACTAGACTCAAAAAGAAACAACTTATATGAAGGAGACTTTATGATAAAACACTTACAAAAGCTTCGAAATGGGTGTACAAAAGACCTCCTAAAAGCTGTCCGAGAGAGAGTGTTTGATAATCTTTTATTGGAAGGTGTAATTAGATAATTTCGTGGGGAGAGGTGGCTGGAGATAATTATGGATGAGATATGGAAGAGATGAGGCTGGAGTTGAGAGTTGAGTGTAGTTTTCTCCTACCCAAAATATCTATAAAAGATTATCTCATAATATTTTATCTAATAATATCTATAAAAATCAACTCAAAATATTTTTACCCAATAATATTTATGAAAATTACCTCAAGATATTTCTTTTTATCCAATAATATCTACAGTTTTAAACAGACGTTTTGACCGAAAATATGAAAAAATGTTATTGCGCCATAAGACTTTAAATAACCCTCCGAGTCTAATGGCACAAACCATAATACATTTTGACACTTCTAACTATCTCCAATAATCAAAACACACTTCTGATACCATAGTAAATAATAACACTAATTATGTAGTTAGACAAAAACCTATATAATTAATGGATTCGTGAAAACTTATGGGGTTTTCACGAGGTTCTTAAAGTTAATAGAAATTTCACAATTGAATTTCAAGCGGGCTGTTACAGCATAACTCTATTTATAACATAACATGCAGTACTTACTGTTTCGGCCCAAAAATAATTAGGCAAGTTGTTCTCATTGAGCATTGTTCTTGCCATCTATTGAAGAGATCTATTTTTCCTTTCTACTACCCCATTTTGTTGAGAACTTCGAGGAGCAGAAAAATTATGCATAAAACCGTTTTCATCACAAAATGTTTCAATATTTTTATTAACAAACTCTTTTCCTTTATCACTTCGGATACTTGAAATAGTATAGCCCTTTTCATTTTGAATTCTCTTGCATAACTTGGTAAAAACATTATGTGCCTCATTTTTATGAGCAAGAAAGATGACCCAAGTATATCTAGAGAAATCATCAACAATAACAAATGCATAATATTTTCCTCCTACACTTGCAACTCTATTTGGTCCAAAAAGATCCATGTGTATCAGTTGCAATGGTCTAGTAGTGAAAATATATTTCTTAGTTTTAAAAGAAGTTTTTGTTTGTTTACCAAATTGACATGCATCACAAATTTTGTCTTTAAGAAAATTTGTTTTTGGTAAACCTCTCACAAGATCATTTTTTCAAAGTTTGGAAATAAGTTCCATATTGGCATGACTTAATCTTCTATGCCATAGCCAACTAGTTTCATTTTGAGCTGAAAAGCAAATAGCATCTCGTGAGGTAATTTCTTCAAAATCGATTGTATAAACATTATTGTTTCTAAAAGCAATAAAACAAATATTACAATCATGATCATTCAAAATAATGCATTTATCCATTTTGAAAGTAACTGTAAATCCTTTATCACATAATTGACTTATGCTCAAAAAATTATGTTTTAAACCTTCAACAAGTAGAACATCTTCAATTATGAGAGAAGATTCATTACCAATTTTACCTATTCCCACGATCTTCCCTTTCGAATTGTCTCCAAATGTTACGTGTCCTTCTTCTTTAGATCTAAGATCAAAGAACTTAGTCTTGTCTCCCGTCATGTGTCTTGAACATCCACTATCTAAAAACCACTTATTTTTGCTTGTGGATGACTTCATGCATACCTATAAAAACAATTAAAATGATTTTTCTTGGTACCCAAGTTCTTTGGGTCCTTTATTTATTAGTATTAGAAGAAACAAGATTTTTAGGTACCCATATGGCCCTAATAGTCATTGTATGATTTATTCTAATAGGACAAGTATGATAATTTTGACCATTTCTATTACAAAAATTACAAATAGCATGTGACATATATGAAAAACTTGAATGATTATAATAATATCATTTTTTGACAAAATTATTTTTATGAAAAGAATTTTGAATATTAGTTTTTGATGTAGAATGATTATCAAAGAAATTTTTATAAGGTTTGTATTTTTGTTTTGGCATATATCCCAAACCTGCCTTGTCAAAAACACATCTTTGACTACCAAAAAGTTTTTCAAAATTTCTTTTTCCATTCGTAAAGTTTTCAACAATATTTTCTAAATCTGTTTTCTTCTTATTCAATTCAAGATTTTCATCTTTCAAAATGATACTTTCTTTTCTTAAAATTTCAATTTTGTTTGTTAAAGAAGAATTTTTCTTTTTCAAAGCAATATGCTTGATACCCAATTTTTCAAATTCCTCATAAATCTCTTCTAAAACATTTTCAATTTTTCATATGAAGGATTTTCAATATTATCAAGATTTGTTACCTCAATGTCATCTTTAGCCATAAGACAAAGATTTGCTGATTCTTCATTACTTGCTTCACTATCTGAGCAACTTGAATCATCATCCCATGTAGCTTTCATTGCTTTCTTGCCCTTATTTCGATCTTTCTTTAGCAGAGGACAATCTGGCTTGATATGACCAGACTTATTGCATTTATAACAAATTAAAGTGTCATTTTTACCTGAATCTTTCTTGGAAAACTTTTTGAAGGATTTCCTCGAAGGAGTTCTATTTTTCTTCAAGAATCTCTGAATTCTTCTTGTTATCATCGCAACTTCTTCATCTTTATCGTCATTTTCCTCATTTTCATCACTTTCACTTTCATGAGGAACAACTTTAAGTGCTAAGTTTTTCTTTGGCTTTCCTTCTTCTTCTCCTCTTTTCAATGTGTACTCATGGGTGATAAGTGATCCGATGAGTTCATTGACTTCGAGTTTTTTGAGGTCTCTAGCTTCAAGAATCGCTGTAACTTTTGATTCCCAACGTTTTGGTAAAGAGTTGAGAATTTTTCTTACTATCTCCACCTTTGAATAAACTTTGCCAAGAGCTGTCAAGCTGTTTATGATGTTAGTAAAACGAGTGTGCATATTAGAAATAGATTCATCATCATTCATATTAAACATTTCATATTCATGAGTAAGAATATAAATTTTTGATTCCTTGACTTGCGAAATTCCTTCATAAGTTACTTCCAAGTTATCCCAAATTTTCTTTGCCGTAGCGCAATTCATTATTCTATTAAACTCATTTCCATTAAGAGCATTATATAATAAATTCATAGCAGTTAAATTTAAAGTATAAAGTCTATCGTCTTCGCGATCAAACTCTTCTTCTTCCTTTTTGACCTTTACTCCATCAACCACTTTTGTTGGAATATAAGGTCCATTTTCCAGATTTCTCTACCTTGAGCCTGAAAAATATTCTCATTCTAACTTTCCAGAATGAGTAATTATTTGCACAAAAGAGTGGAGGCTGACTGCTAGATTGACCTTCACCAAATGAAGCTGCAATGTTAGCCATAAGATCTTAACTCAAAAAATATTTAATTTTATAATAGAGCTTTTAGCTCTGATACCAATTGTTGGCCAGGTGACTAACACAAGAGGGGGGTGAATTGAGTTGTATTTAAAAACAAATAACAATTTAAATCAAATATATAATATAAAATATAAACAAAATATGAAATAATAATAAATATAAAGAGTAAGGGTAAGAGAGAAACAAACTCAGTATGTTAACGAGGTTCGGCCCCACTGCCTACGTCCTCGCCTCAAGCTACCCCTTGAGGATTCCTAAATTCACTATTCAACCTCCTTCAGGTGGAGATAGAAACCTATTACACTTTTGAACAACACCGCTACAAATGATCCGTGTAGAACACGCTCTACACTTGTAATCACCTTTCACGTGGTGATTCAACTATTCTCCGTGTAGAATATTTTCTACACGCACAATGGTTATACACACCCTTTTTCTGATACAAAAGCTGATAGTGGGTAGGTTATCAGAAAACACTCCTCAATGAGTGAAATAAGAATAATACAGCGCAAACTATATCTCTCAAAATGAACAAGGATTAATGCTCAATGCTTAGAGAATAGAGAATGAAAGCTTTGAATCAATGTTGTATGCTCTTGGTGTTGTGAATGTGAAGCTCTCGAATGATCTATTTTTAGGCATATGAGACTTCATATTCAAATTTAAAAAGATTCACATGTCAAAGATAACATCATTCATTTTTTCAAAAAATTCAAATAAAAAGTTATTCTTTTTCAATTGTCAAAGACAACATCATTCACTTTTTCAAAAAAATCAAACCTAATCTTTTACTTTTGGCATATAACAAAATGAACACACTTTCTTTTTCAAAAAATTCAAACCTAATATTTTACTTTTTGTATATGACAAAATGAGCACACTCTACTTTTCAAATTTTTCAAACAAAATCATCTACCTTTTGTATAAGTCTAAAAAAACATCAATCACTTTTGAGAATATTCAAATAAAACATGCACATGTGAAAGATGACAATCAATCATCTTTAATATTTTCAAAGTTAATTTTCAAAAATATTCATGCACATGTGGAAAATATATTTTAATGCTTTATGATAAAATATTAATTTTGAGCATTAATCCTAATTTCGAATTTTAGGAGATTTACAACATTACTCTATGACTTTAATGTGAACTTGTTTCCTTCTTGCTCATGCTTGGTTCTTTGATGTGCTTGATTCCATTGTGTGAACAACTTGAGCTTGAAACTCCTTTATTTTTTGAATTCATTTGTTATCATCAAAATCCATGTGTAGATTTATAATCACATGAAACTTGAAACCTTGAGTTCAACAGAGACGTTACAAAAATTATGATACCCTATATGATAAGGATAATGGTAGGTAATGTATAAAATCCCACATTACTTTTTATAAGGTTTCAATAGAATTTCAATTGTATTATTGACTGGTTATTTTAAAGTATAAAATGTGATTTGAATATTTTATTGGGGCGTTACAAAAATTGTGATATCTCATATGATAAGGATAAAGGTAAATAGTGTATGAGATTCCATATTGCTTGAGAATAAAAAGTTATTGCTTTTTATAATGTTCTAATGTAGCTTCAATTGTATCATTGACTAGTTTTTTTAAAGTATAGATCATGTGGTTTGGATTTTCTATTGGGACGTTACAAATATATTAGTGTCCATCCTAACTATAAATGTGATATTTGAGCTATGCCATCTACGATGCACTAGCTCGACGAGAATGACGGAAATTTATGGGAAAAAGATTGTAATACTCCTATATGATAAGAGGATACATGTATTTGGTATATGAGATCCTACATTATTTATGAATGAGAAGTTATTGCTTTTTATAAAATTTTAATATGTTTATAATGATATTATTAATTAGTCATTTTAGAATATAGACTATATAATTTAAGCAACATTACATTGCGAGCTGGCATGCGTTTGATATGTTCATATTTCATGTTGGACTCGCCCCCAGGGCCTCAAGTTCACCCTTTTGCTTGCTTCTACGAGTCAGCACACTTGGCATACTCCAAAAAGAAAGGAAAAAAAGAAAGGTCACACAGTTGACATCAATCCAGTTGATTCCATGTAAAATGTTCGATACACAGCCATTTTTGCCACCTTTGGCTGTTTGGGTGCTCTGTCCATCCTTTTTAGAGTGGATAAAAGCTTTTAACTTAAGCAGCTGTAGGCTACTGCAAAGTATTGTTTTCTTGAAAAGTTTACAAAGGTAAATCTGTTGACTATTTTTCCTTGAATATTTTTATTTACATATTTCGAGTGAAATTTTATTTTTGGGTTACAATTTTTTTTTTTTCTCATTACTCAATTTAGAATATTTATTTGGATGTAAAATTTCTCATTTCACCTTAACATATTTGCCATAAATTGAAGTAAAACATCAAATTTAGTCACTTAAAAATTTTGAGAAGAGAATTTTGAATTTTAAAATAAAATATTAAAATATTATTATTTATTAATATTATTATTATTTAAAAATTTAAAAATTTTAAGAAATAGTTAATTTTTTTATTATTTTTATATAAAAATTTAAATAAATTATAATGATGAAATACAAATTTTAAATGGACGAGAATTTTGTATAAAACCGAACCTTTGGCTTTCTAGTACCATCGGTCCAAAGAGACAGAAAACAGCGACTATACATATTTGGTGCTCAGTTGTCTCTATTTTCCATGATTCTTACCCTGAAGTAACGCCTTTAACCAAAAAACCGGACACAAGCTGTGGGTTTGTTCCCACTACTTGGATGCCTTGGGTAATCGAAGATCTGAGTGGAAGATAACGGAGAAAGATAGGTAGGGGGGTAAGGTTCTAGGGTTTCCTCATTTGTGGGAGCCACATGGCCTCTTCCACTCCGCAGACGCTCCGATTCTCCGTCGGTGCTGCATCTGCCGCTGCCGGGGCTGGAGGCGGTAACTTTGACGCGCTCAACCGAATCCTCGCTGATCTCTGCACACGTGACAAGCCCAAGGTGCTGAATTTTCTCTCTCCCTCTCCATTCGGTTGCTGAGGAAAAGACTGAATCGAAAGAAACCAAATATACGGAAGTTTACTTATAAAAAAAAAAAAAAACGGAAGTTTATTGTATTTTTATGTTTAACAGTTTGTCTAAGATTAATGACGACTAATTTGATGAACTTTTGATAATCGTCAAAGGTTTTCTCTCACTTTATTATTGATTGTCGACAAAATAAGGGAAATTAGGCTGCAGGTTGAATTCTGAGTCCCTTCCTTTGTGTAGTTTTGGTTTTCAGTTAATTTGATCAGTGAAGTACAGCTAAAAGGTGGACTAGGATCTGTTGGTCGAAGGCCAATTTGAAAATCTTCCGATTCTGTTTGACTGTTTAGAAAGTTAAAGGAAAAGGGGAATGGCTGAAAATTCTTCAACCGTGTTCAATGTCAATTCCATTCTTGATAAAGAAGATAGATTTCTTTTGTTCAGCTCAGGTAGAGGCAATTGATAGGTTCCTGTTGGTTCTCATTTTGCTCTGGGAATTCTATTTTCATGTATCATCTTCTTTCTGGAGTAGGGCTTTTCTTACGACACCTTTTCCCCTTTCCTATGAAGTTATGATTTTTTTTTCCCCCTCTTAACATGCAAAAATTAGCCAGAAACTTTAGAAGAATGAGGAAACTGTGGATCACTTGTTATTCATCAAGAAGTGGCCAGGTTTTTGTGGGATGACATCTTCAGCCTGATGGGTGTAGCATGGGTTATGCCTGGGAGGGTGGTGGATATTTTTAGTACCGGAGAGGTCTTAGGGGTAACATCTATACAGTTGCTGTGTGGAAAATTATTCCTCTTTATATTATGTGGTGTCTTGGATGGAGAGAAATGGTAGGTGTTTTGAAGACCAGGAGCGTTCCTTGGATGAGCTTAAGAGATTCATTTTCAACACGCTATTATGTCTGGTTTCTGATATTGATTGTAACAGGACTAGTTTTCATGATATGCCTTGGTCTTGGGGTATCCCTCCCTCCAAGGTCCAAGGCTCAACACCTCATGGATGCAAACAATCTTTTGGGGCCACGCCCTCTGGTGAAAAGCCAACAATTTAACCAGTTCTGTATAGGGAAACTTCCGAGGGTGTGGTGCATGGGACCAGAGTTTACTCTGCATGGGTGGGTTTGAAGGGCCCTGCCTTGAAGAGGTTCCCCAACATCAAAAAATATATTTTTTTCATGACATGCTTGTATCAATGCCTAGTTGCTAATTGCTGTTAGGTGTTTTCTTTGTATACTTCATGTGTGCTTAAGCTACGCCTACTTCTCTATCAATAAAAATTCCATTTTACCTATAAAAAAAAACCAATGGTGAGAATCAGTGTCCTTTATAGATTGTTGAGCTCTTTGAAATGCCTTATCTGAATAATTTCTAGTGTGCCTTAAGATAATTAGTTCTAATTTTTCTGCTTTACCTTCCTCATTTTAGCTTGTTACTTTAGTACCACCTGGCAGGTTTGCTTGATTTACTGGAAATTTTGTTATTTGTTGACATTCTTGCTCATATTATGCTTTAATTATCGAAAAAAATTTGTTATTTGCAGGAAGGGACTTCATTAGCTTTAAGAAAACATCTGGAAGAAGAAGCTCGTGACCTTAGTGGAGAAGCTTTTTCTCGTTTCATGGATCAGTTGTACGATCGAATATCTAGTCTTTTAGACAGTAATGATGCTGCTGAAAATTTGGGAGCTTTAAGAGCTATTGATGAGTTGATAGATGTGGCACTTGGTGAGAATGCCTCCAAGGTTTCGAAGTTTTCTAATTACATGCGGACAGTGTTTGAGGTAAAGCGGGATCCTGAAATTCTTGTGCTTGCTAGTAGAGTCCTGGGCCATCTAGCCAGGGCTGGTGGAGCAATGACTGCAGATGAAGTGGAACACCAGGTTTCTTGGTTTTTTCTCTGTACTTTGTAGTGATGCTGGCTGTGGATCACTCAGTGTCTGATATAATTTGTTCTCTTAGGTAAAAATTGCTCTGGATTGGCTTCGTGGGGACAGAGTAGATCGCCGTTTTGCTGCTGTGTTAATCTTGAAAGTAAGTGCAGCATCATTTTTTCTAAGCTGAGTTTTGGCTAGCACATGATATTAGATTAGATGGAGATTTGTTGTTGATAAAGAAAAATAAATGGAACTTTTGATTCGTGAGATTTTCTGGTGCCATGAGGTGATAGATTTTCTTATTTAAACCTTAGAAGGCCGCATAATATTCTCTGGGGCAATTTTTTTTTTTTATAATTATTTTTATAAGTAAGAAATTTATTGAAACCACATAATTAGGTATAGCCCAAGGACACATGAACTATACACAAGAAAACACCTAATTACAAGCTAAAACTGAAAAACACTAAACAGCACGGAAGTCATTGAGACTAAACCCATCCATTACAAAAACAGAAGCCCAAAGCAACAAAGAATGAAAAAAAAAGGCCCTAATCCCATCCACTGAGTGTTCTCTATTGTCAAAACAATGACTATTCCTCTCATTCCAAATACACCACATGAGGCAAAGAGGAACTATCTTCCAAAAATTAAAGACAACATCTAAAATTTTTAGGATCAGAGAACACCAAGACCTGCACAAAAGCTTTGGTCTAACCAATGGTTAAGCAAACCCCTTAAAAGTATGGGCAACACTCTCTCCCCAAAACCATTATACAAAGGTCCTTTTAAATTCCAACACCAAAATATTTTTCCAACTGTTTTTTCCCATATGTGAACGGTTCAATCATCATTTTAGCAAGAGTTCGAATCATTTTGCCTTCACCATTAGACAAATAGATGTCCCACTAAAATATAACAAGCCAAGGATTCTAGTTCCTACTCTTGCATTACTCCAAGAAGATTTTGTTTTGGTGAAAATTTCGTTTGAATTACCCATGCTGATTGCTATGGATATCCTTGTTTTGATTTTAATTAAGTTTCTTCTCATTGAAATTATGCTTGATATTTCTTTTCGTTGCAGGAAATGGCTGAAAATGCTTCAACTGTGTTCAATGTTCATGTACCTGTGTTTGTTGATGCTATCTGGGTTGCCTTAAGGGATCCAACATTGGCTGTTCGAGAGAGAGCTGTGGAGGCTTTGCGGGCTTGCCTTAAAGTTATTGAAAAGCGTGAGACACGTTGGCGTGTGCAGTGGTTAGTCCATATTTTTTTATGACGCATTGTGAATCTTGGTGTTTTTATTTTTCTTCTTGTCTTAGGGTTGGGGTGGGATTTAAATTGAGTCTAGTTTTACATGCCCAAGAACAACTAGGTCAATTAGGCCATGTTTGGTTTACCGGGGCAAGGGGCAGATCGCAGACATTTGGAAAATGGTGCCACTTTGCCTAATGTGGTGCACATGGACTGAGAGGAATAGTCGCTGTTTCGAGGATAAGGAGCGATCTCCGGAAGGCTTTAGGGCTTTCTTTTACCACACTTTAGTTTTATGGGCATCCTCTATTGTACTGAATGACACTTCTTTTTTTGAACTTTATGCTGCTCTTTGCAGCTCTTAGCCTGTAGCAAGGCTCTTTGTATACTCCCTGTGTACTTGGGCCTTGCCCTTTTCTTTTCTAATATATTTCTTCTTACTTATAAAAAAAAAAAAAGAATTTTCCAAAAAATTTCAAAATCTTTTCCAAATCAAACCAAACATCTTTAAATCTAAAAAAAGACTGCCTCGCCTATATGCTGATCATTTTCCAATTTTGTTGGATTGTGGAGGTATACAAGGAGGGATGAGGTACTTTAAGTTCGAGAATATGTGGTTAAAAACATAAGGCTTCATGGAATGGGTAAGGCAATGGTGGTCTTCTTATGAGATCCAAGGTACCCCTAGTTTCATTCTTCCAGGCAAATTGAAAGCTTTAAAAAAAGATTTTAAGCTTTGGAATGCCCAGTCCTTTGGAGATGTAGGCAACCGCAAGAAGTCACTGTTGGAGGAGCTCCATCAACTAGACAGGGCGCAGGAGGGGCATGCCCTTTCAATGGAGGAATTTGCTCGACGGACATAACTAGTTGAAGAGCTAGAGAGGGTTACCCTATTGGAGGAGATCTCTTGGTGGCAAAAATCTCGAGTGTTGTGGTTGAAGGGAGGAGACCGTAGCACGAAATTTTTATTTTTTAATAGAATGACAAAGTCTCGCAGGAGAGCTAATGCCATTGAGATGATGACTATTGGCAGTTTTGTTTCCACGAATATCCTTGAGATCCAAGAACATGTCGCTGGTTATTTTGAGTAGTTGCTTACCAAGCCTATGGGGTGGAGGCCGAAGATTGACGGGTTAGCTTTTGAGTCCTTTGAGTAGCATAATGCTACTTGGCTAGAGAGGCCGTTTGAGGTAGGGGTGAAAACTAAAGGTATTGGTGCGGTTTTGGTCCAAAACCGAAACCACACTGATACCTTGAAATGATGTAAATCTCGACTGAAATCGGTAGGTGAAGGGGGAGAAAATTGTCGACATCGGTCTCAGTGTAAATCCGGTCAGTTTGCAGGTGTCTTCTGTGGCGACAGAGGTGGCCCTGCATGCGAGGATGCTGCGCACAGAGAGAGAGAGAGAGACAGAGAGACACACACACACACACACACACACACACTAAGAGGAAGTCGAAGGAGAGAAGAAGAGGGATGATGGGGGGGTGTTTAAACCCTAGGGCGAAATGGCGTTGTTTGGCTTGAAACGACGCTGTTTCATTTATTTTTATTTTTTATTTTTCGAACATGAGTCCCAAAATGACGCTGTTAAGTGAGTGAAACAGCATCATTTCATATATTTATAATTAAAAAAAATATAATTAAGGCATCAGTTGATTCAATGGTTCGGTCCAACATTAAACCGGGACCGAACTGGCCTATGACGGCTTTGACATAATTCTACCGCTGGTTGACCGGTTCTACACTGGTTTTGGCCAATTTTGAGCTCTGGGGGCCGGTCTGAGTCGGTCACAGTTGGTTTGACCGGTTTTTGTACAACCCTAGTTTGAGGAGGCCAAGGTCCATGAAGTAGTGAGAAAGATGGTAAAAGAGAAAGCTCTAGGTCCCGATGGATTTTCTATGGGCTTCTTCCAATCTTGTTGGGAAGTGGTGAAGGAAGACTTAATGAAGGTATTTTATGAATTTTTTCAGTTGGTAAATTTGAAAAAAGTTTTAATGCTACTTTTATTGCACTTATTCCCAAAAAAGTGGGGGCATCGGGGGTTCGGGATTACCGGCCTATTAGCCTTGTGAATGGAGTGTATAAGATTCTTTTCAAGGTGCTTGCAAATAGAATGGGAGGTGTGTTGGGGCGGATCATTACAAAACCTCAAAATGCTTTTGTACGGGGAAGATAGATCTTGGACTCAGTACTCATTGCTAATGAAGCTTAGAGAGTAGATTAAAATTTGGCAATATTGGTCTCTTGTATAAGTTGGACATGGAGAAAACTTATGATCATGTCAATAGGAGTTTCTTCTTGTATTTGCTTGGGAGATGTGGGTTTGGGGAGAGATGGTGCATGTGGATTAGGTGGTGCATATCAACGGCACATTTTTTAGTTTTAGTGAATGGCTGCCCAGTGTGTTTTTTTAACAGCTCCCGCGGTCTAGGACAAGGAGACCCTTTGTCCCTACTTCTTTTTGTCTTAGTGATGGAGGCGTGTAGCAAAATGATTTCAGCATTGGTTAGTAGGGGGGTTTTTGGCTGGATTTTCGGTTGGCGATACATGTAGAGGTACCTTCCACATCTCTCATTTGTTGTTTGCAGATGACACCCTTATTTTCTGCGGGGCAGATCTAAACCAGATTTAAGCATTAAGGGCACTATACTTTGCTTTGAGGCGGTATCGGGATTGAAAGTGAACTTATCCAAGTCAGAGCTAGTTCGAGTTGGCAACATTTGTAATATCCGGATGTTGACTAATGTCCTTGGTTGTAAGGTCTCCTTTCTCCCTATGAACTATCTTGGCCTTCACTTGGGGGCCGCTTCCAGGGCTAAAATTATTTGGGATGTAGTTATTGAGAAGATAGAATGAAGATTGGCGGGATGGAAGAGATTGTATCTTTCGAAGGGTGGAGGGATTACTCTAACCAAAAGTACTCTTTCTAATCTACCTACATACTTCCTATCATTGTTTCCAATTCTTGCAAGTGTGGCGACATGTATTGAGAAACTTCAGCATGATTTCCTTTGGAGTGGACTTGGGGATGAATTCAAATTTTACCTGGTAAAGTGGAATAAGGTATGCTTCTGAGCTTCTCAATCTCTTTTGGCGGTTTGGGTATTAGAAACCTGAGGATGTTCAACAAGGTCTTACTTGGGAAATGGTTATGGCGATATAATACATAGGAAGCTCTATGGAAGTTGGTAATAGAATAGAAATATGGAGGTGTTTTTTTTTTTTTTTTGGGGAGGGGGGGGGGCCGGGTTGGTGCTCTAGAGAGGTAAGTGGGGTGTATGGCACGGGTATGTGGAAGCACATCAGACGAGGGTTGGAAGTACTTGCTTGTCATACCAGAATCGTGATTGGAGATGGCTCAAGAATTAAATTCTAGCATGATATATGGTGTGGAGATAGTGCTCTCAAACACTCATTCCCTATGGTGTTCACACTTGCACATGAGAAAGAAGCTTCAGTAGCGGATCTCATGGAAATGGATGGTGATGTATTTCAATGGAATGTGAACTTCATCAGGGCAGCACAAGATTGGGAAGTCAACAGTTTTGTGAACTTCTTCCAACTCTTATACTCCATGAGTCCAAGCACACAACGAGCTGATGCGTTGTGGTGGAAACCAGCCAGGAAAGGTACATTTTCAGTTTGTTCATTTTATAAGGCCCTCACACAAACATAGAATAATCACTTCCCATGGAGAAGAATTTGGATAAACAAGGCCCCTCCTCGAGCAGCTTTCTTTGCATGGACAGTGTCTTTAGGAAAGATTTTGATGACAAATAACCTACGGAGGCGGGGGGTGATAGTGGTGGAATGTTGCTGCATGTGTAAACAAAGTGGTGAGACAGTGGACCATCTTCTACTATACTGTAAGATTTTTTAGAGCATTATGGATTGATTATTCAGAAGGGTAGATTTGGCCTGGGTTATACCTGCAACAGTGGTCGAACTTCTTGCATGTTGAAGATGATTCCACAAATCTCAGCTGTGTGGAAGATGATTTCTATTTGTATTCTTTGGTGCATTTGGCAGGAGCGCAATGACCGGGACTTCAAAGATAGAGAGAGATCACTGGAGGAGATTAGATTGTTTTTTGTTAGAACTCTGTTTCTTTGGGCCAATGCTGTAGATTTTAATGGCTTGGATTTTCATGATTTTCTTGTTTTCCTCCCTTCTTTTTAGATAGGTTTAACTCTTGTATACACCCTATGTGCCTAGGCTAAGCCTATTCTCATTAATAATATTATCGTTTACCTATAAAAAAAAAATCTCAAAAAAGTCTTCTATTTCAAATTTAGAACTTTTCATCTAATCATTACTCAAAACACAAAAATCAACAAATTTTTACAAACTTAAAAAAAAAAATAATCTTAAAAATTATATTCAAACAACTTTTTAACTCTTCCTATCCACTTTCACAAACTCTAATAAAATACTTATTTTAAAAACGATTTTTATTCAAATTTTTCTTTCTCCTTTCCCAAAACCTAATCTCAAACAAATGCTCAAATATTTCTAATATTTTTGGTAACTAACATGGCCTAAGTGTTTGGTTAGGAAAAAATTTGAGAATGTTTGAGAATTTTTTTGAAAAATTTTGACGTGTTTTTATTGCATATTATGAGAGTGGATAGGAAAATTTAAATAAAATTTTCTTTGAAATATGTTTTGTAGTTGTATTTTAAAAGTGGATAGGAAGAGTTGAAAGGTTGTTTGAGTAGTTTTTCTAGAGTATTTTTGTTTTGGTTTTTGTGTTTTTGAATTTTTGCTGAAATTTAGACAAATTATTGGATGAAAAGTTGAAATAAAATTTTTTTTGGTATTGAAGATGTGTGGATTGAAGTTGTTTTTTTCTTTTAAAAGAAAATTGAAAATTTCAACATACCAAACAAAGCCCAATCAAGTCATATAGTTCTTGGAGTTGAATGTCTAATTTTTACTAGTTCTTGTTTGTGATGGTTTAATTGACTTTAAGTTGCTCCTTTATTTATCTTCACTTTGGTTGACTACAAAATTTCGACTTGCGTAGTCTTTTTACACTCATTATGTGCTTGCCTTTCTTCCATTCTTTTTCTTTATCACCCTTTTGATCCCTATTCAGAAATTGTGTTACTTGTCTCATGCTGTTGGCAGGTATTATCGTATGTTTGAGGCTACACAGGATGGATTGGTTAGAAATGCTCCTGTACACAGCATACATGGTTCTTTACTTGCAGTTGGGGAGCTTTTGAGGTTGGGAAAATAGTTGAATTCGCATTTTCTATGGGCAGTATGGTTTTCTAGCTGTAGTAGACAATAATTTGGAGATGCACATCAATTTTCTAGTTATTCTATTATTATAACTCTTTGAGTATTCTTGATGTTATGCTTATGCAATTTAAATGAATTTATACTCTCGATGGCTTCAAGTGTGGACATCTTTTCGTGTGTTTTATGAAAGCAACTTTTGGATGTGGTTGGAGCCACAACTTCAATTTAGATAGCTTAGGGTGTGGTTTTGATTGGGTAGTGCTTTTTATTTATTATTTAAACCAAAAATCAACTTAATATATGAAGACATCCTCAAGCATATATGTATCTGTATATATGTATGTTTGTATATATACTAACTAATTTGCATATGTTTTCATATTGTATTCTAGTTTTTCAAGAATTATCATGCATCTATATTGTATTGGATCTGTGTGCCCCATTAGTATTGGTCATATAACAATAATGGTTGATTTCACTTGTTAAAAGAAACAAATCTATTTAGAATTTTCAAATGTGGGGATTTTGTATTGTTTCCTTGGGCTTAGTGGGAAGCTCAATACCTATGGCTGGTTTGGATACCCAAGCCCAAACTATCTCATCTCATATAATCATTACAACTTTCACAAATTATCACACAAATTATAATAAATAATTCAACATTTTTAAATCTCCAAACAAAACTAATACTACAAAAATTATATTATAACAATATTTTATTCAACTTTTAACAGAACATCTCATCTGAATTGTGTAACCAAACGAGGTGTGTATGGCATTTAGTGTTGTATAATCTTTGGAGGAGTAACTTTGTTTTGAGGTGTAGGACTGGTTGGGTTAGGGCTTACTTTGGTGGATTTTTTTCCCATTCACTTTAGGTGTTTCTCTTGTGTATTTCTTGTGTGCTTGGGTACACCCTTTGGTTTTAATAAATTTTGATTGCTTATCAAAAAAGAATTTTCAATGGTAATAATTTTCCCAATGGTCGAGTGGTCAATGGACAGGCTTAGTGTTTTCTTTTTTCACACTTTATTCCGTTGATTGATTGTGTTAAACTTCAATGGTCTGAATATCCTTGAATTCCTTGTATCCCTAGTCAATCATGCCTTGGTGTTGCTCTTGTATATGTCCCTTGTACTTGGGCTATGCCTATTTCTCATCAATAAAATCCTTATTTTCCGAATAAAAAAAAATACCAAACATCAAAATTTGTAAATAGATAAAAGAATATTATGAGATTTGTCTCTTCTGTATATGGCTGTTTATCCTTTGGCTTATTGTCATCGTTTAGCTGGTTTTAGTTTCTGGCTTAGATACAATCGAGCTTCATTTGGGCAGGAATACGGGTGAATTTATGATGTCAAGATATAGAGAAGTTGCTGAAATTGTCCTCAGATACCTAGAGCATCGGGATCGGCTTGTTCGCCTGAGCATAACTCAGCTGCTACCTCGCATTGCTCATTTCCTGCGTGATCGATTTGTCACAAACTATTTGACGGTTTGTTTACTTTGATTCATTTCTTTGTCTAACCAACCCTTAGCTGGTAGGAAAAGTGGTATAGGTGTTAGTGCCCCCCTTGCCTCCTTTCAGATTTCTGTTTAGCATTGTTATCCAAAGGATGTGTATGAGAGGCTGTAATTTTTTGCAGATATGCATGAATCATATTCTTGCAGTTCTGCGAATACCAGCTGAACGTGCCAGTGGATTCATTGCCCTTGGGGAGATGGCTGGTGCTTTGGATGGGGATCTTGTCCACTATTTGCCGACAATTACATCTCACTTACGTGATGCAGTATGCCCTGCGGCCTGTCTTCTAATTGCAACATATATCTAATTTTCTTTTGTTCACATTTCCTGTGCATCTGTGATTTTGCTGAATGCTGCAATATCAATCTATGATTAAACTTGTTATTTAACAGTGGCCAATTTTTTTGCATGTAGATTGCTCCACGTAGAGGGAAACCTTCACTTGAGGCTTTGGCTTGTGTTGGAAGCATCGCCAAAGCAATGGGCCCGGCGATGGAACCTCATGTTCGTGGTCTGTTGGATGTTATGTTTTCTGCTGGTCTTTCCTCAACACTTGTAGAAGCCCTTGAGCAAATAACTGTCAGGTATGCCATTTCATTAACCTTTTCTCAGAAGTTTTGGGTCTTTATTCTACTTATCAAAAAAAAAAGTTTTGGGTCTTTATTCTCATAAGTTTTGGGTATAAATCTGCTCTTTGTATACTTTCGGTGTACTTCGTGTTCACTTTTACTTACAATAAAATTTTGCTTTTACCTATCAAAAAAAAGTTTTGGGTAAAAATCTGTCACAGGATTTTAAAATTTCCTTATTATTGGTTGTTGTTACAGTATTCCATCTTTGCTGCCTACTATTCAAGATCTGTTGCTTGGTTGCATTTCGATGGTTCTTTCAAAATCCCATTATCCTCAGGGGAGGCATGTTGTTGGTACGGTAAGAGGAAATATGATGAATATTCCTCAGCTGGCTTCAGACCTTACTGGTTCAGCCTTAGTGCCACTTGCTTTGCAGACCCTCGCTCGTTTTAATTTCAAGGTAGGTTAGCAAATTATTGTCTGGCGTCGATCCCAGTTGCACTTTAGTTTCACTAAGAAGCTGATATAATTTTTAGGGCCATGATCTCCTCGAGTTTGCGAGGGATTCGGTTGCTGTATATTTGGATGATGAGGATGGAGGCACGCGAAAAGATGCCGCCCTTTGTTGTTGCAGATTAGTTACAAATTCTTTTTCTGGTATAGCATGTGCACAATTTGGTCCTAGTAGGCTGAATCGAACTGGAGGAAAGCGACGGCGTCTTGTTGAGGAGGTTTGGCTTTTAACTTTCTTTTTCTTTTTTATGATAAGTAAGAAGAATTTTATCATCACGAATTGGTATAGCCCAAGTACACAAGAAGTATACAAAGGAAGTACCTACTACACTCTAGACAACAAGAAAACAGGAAAACTAATAAAGAAACGGATTCATAACATTCTTATCATTCCTTACAAATATCTTAGCCAACAAGCTCAAAGTATAAAAGAAAAGTTTTGAAGATCTTCAAAAGAGCACTCATTGTCTTCAAAACATCTCCCATTTCTTTCCAGCCATAGACATCATATTAAACACAAAGGAATCATTCTCCACCTAGCAGCAACATCTTTCCTCACACCTCACAACCATACCAACATGCAAGAAGTTCCACTACTTCCTTAGGCATCACCCAAAATAAACCAGTCCGACCAATAACCTCATACCACAAAGAGTTAGCCACCTCACAATGTAAAAACAGATGATTAACAGATTCTCCATCCTTCTTGCACATGACACACTAATCTGCTATACACAATCGACTTTTTCTAAGATTATCTATAGTCAGTGCTTTCCCTAGAGCAACCACCCAATTGAAAAGTATTGTCCGCATACTATTATTTATTGGAAAGTATTGTCACTATCGGTTTCTTTAGTTGGTTTTACAAAAATACTATCGGTTTCTTTAGTTCTTCTTTTGGATATATTGATATATTGTTCTTCAGAAATTGAAAGACCTGTTCATAGACTTCTTCTGGTACTTGCAATCATACAAGCTTTTTTATTTTTTTATTATTTTATTATTATTATTTTTTTGGTGGGGGGTGGGGTTGGGGTTTTTAAAGGGAATCTCAGCTGCTATGAGTAAAATTATGAATATTTATCATTATATCTAATTCCATGGTGCTGGGATTCAGATCTCATTTAATAGCCTTGTTGATGTCCTTTTGGGCCTTTCTCTTGCATTTTTAGCATTGCCTTTTATTCAAATATTCTTGTTAGCTAATTGCTATTGGACTCTCTGCAGCTTGTGGAAAAGCTTCTCATTGCAGCTGTTGCAGATGCTGATGTCACTGTTCGGCATTCTATATTTTCCTCTCTTCATGGGAATAGAGGTTTTGATGATTTTTTGGCGCAGGCGGATAGTCTGAGTGCAGTTTTTGCTGCTCTAAATGATGAGGTATGTTTTCTGCTATTTTTTTATATGAAAAATGATATTTGTGAATTTTTAACCAGCATTTGATCATCACTTCCTGATGTGGAATAAAATGATTGGCAGATAAGTGAAAAATAATATATAATTTTGCTATCATTTGATGCCACAAGGACGAGGATTAAAATGCTTATGAAAAGCATTTCTCTTCTTAAATGTATGGCTTAATTGATACCGAGTATGGTATTTTGTGGTCGATGCATTTTTTTTTTATATGCAAGAAGTAAATTTTATTGATATGAATGAAATAGGCATAATTCATATACACAGGAAGTATACAAAAGAATACCTAAATACATTCTAGATTAGGGACAAAAAGTCACGAGCATTGTTTCCAGCAAGTACAATGGTTGAGAACCAAAGCATTAAGGTGTGCATAAAAAAATTCTGAAGCTCCGCCATTGTGCTCTCCCAATGTTCAAAGTACCGCTCATTCCTTTCCAACCACATACACCAGATGATATACAATGGAATCATCTTCCACACTGCTGCCACTTGAGGATAGCCTTGAATTTCCTTCCAACAAGCCAATAAATCCACCACCTCGATGGCATTACCCAAGCAACATGAACTCTTCTAAAGATCTCATTCCACAACCCCCTTATCACCTCACAGTGCAATAATAAGTGATCCACAAATTTTCCATGCTTTTTACACAAATAGCACCAATCCATCATAATGAATCCCCTCTTCCTCAAGTTGTCCGTGGTCAAAATCTTTCCAAGAGCAGCAGTCCATACGAAGAAAGCGACTTTAGCAGGCACATGAGACCTCCAAATCCTCTTCCAAGGAAATGAAACATGTCCTTTTGTTGTCAAGATCTTGTAGTACAAGGACATGTTTCATTTCCTTGGAAGAGGATTTGGAAGTCTCATGTGCCTGCTAAAGTAGTTTTCTTCGCATGGACTGCTGCTCTTGAGAAGATTTTGATCACGGATAACTTGAGGAAGAGGTAGGGGTGTCGAATCGTGTTAACGGGTTGTGTCAAAGCATGTATATTATACTATATAGGCAAACCCTAATCTGACCCGTTAAACTTATCGTGTCAAAATCTCAAATCCTAACACGACCTATTAACATAACGTGTCGTGTCGTGTCAACCCGTTTGACCCATTAGTGAATATTACTAAATAGGTTGACATGAAATAATATGACCCATTTCAAACTGTTTATGTAAATGGGTTGAATATGCCTGAAATTAACCTATTTGACTTGATTAAATTTAACATAATTTTCTATAAATGTTAAAATCACAATATTTATAAAAATTATAAAACTAGCTACAAGTCTAAAATTACAATCTAAACAATAAAAATATCGAAATTAAAATTTTAACAATTTTACTTTTGGGTAGAAGGGTATAATTGTAACTTTAACTTTCTTAACGCGTTATAACGTGTTGACCCGTTATCAACCCATTAAGCAATTGTGTCTTAACAGATCAACCCGTTTTGACCCGAACCCGTTAAGACTAAACCCTAACCCGCTATTATCGTGTCGTGTTCGTGTTGGGTTAACGGGTCGTGTAACATATTGCCACCCCTAGGAAGATGGGATTCATTGTGATGGATTGGTGCTATTTGTGTAAAAAGCATGGAGAATTTGTGGATCACTTATTATTGCACTGTCTTGTGCTGTCAAGATCTTGTAGTACACCCTAACTGTACATTTTTTGCTACTATTGGCCCTCCACTGCATCTTATCCTCCTGTGCCATAGTGTTTCCCATGGAGTATAACAACCTGAAAAATTTTGAAACGGTGTGCAATTCCCAATCATGAATATCCCTATTAAAAAGGACATTCCACTGGTAAGAACCATGAGAAAATACCCGCATATCAACCACAAAAGCCTCACTGTTAGCTACAATACGATAGAGTGCTATGCTGGAAATGCCCTATGAAGAGTGCAATCTTCACATCAAACATCATGTCAAAATCTGATTCTGGAACCCTCTCCAACCACAAATCGGGTATGATTTTCAAAGCTCTGCCATCCCCTCCAAAGAAATTTTCATAAGCCCATGCCATACCCCTCATTACATTGGAGCACGCCCTGCCACCCCCCCTCAAAAAAAAAAAAAAAAAAAAGACCCATGTTTGGAGTCAATAATCTCCTTCCATGGTGAATCCCCATCTAAATGGTATCTCCATAGCCATTTCCCCAACAAAACTTTATTAAAAGTCCTCAAATTGTATACTCCCAAGCCATCGTTCGAAATTGGGGAACAAACTTTGTTCCAATTAACAAGATGGAATTTCGTTTCCTCTCCCACTCCCTCCCACAAAAAAGCCCAAAATAATTTCTCAATCCTAGTCGTCACCCTTGCCGGCAACGGAATAGAGATAGAAAATAGGTGCGGAGGTTCGTTAAAGTGCTCTTAATTAAAGTGAGTCGCCCCCTTTCGATAAGTACAACTGTTTCCAACCATCAAGCCTTTTTTCTACTTTCTTCACAACCCCATCCCAGATAGATCGAGCCTTAAAGGTCGCCCCCAACAGGAGTCCCAAGAATTTCATAGGCAAAGAAGACACTTTACAATCCAGGAGACGCGCCAGGCTGTTGATATTGGGCACCACACTTAACGCAACCATCTCAGACTTACCAAGGTTCACATTAAGCCCCGAGACTACTTCAAAACATAACAAAAGCGCTCACAATGTTTGAATCTGGCCACGATCCGCTTAACAAAAGAGGATAGTATCGTATGCAAATAAGAGATGTGAGAGTATGATAGAGCCATTAGTGCCATTACCCACCGAAAATACGGAAAGAAACCCTCCTCCAACAACAGCTTTCACCATATGGCCAAGTGCCTCCATAATAATAATAAAAAGAAGAGGAGACAATGGATTCTTTTGTTTCAATTCACGTGAACTGTTAAAAAATCCAGTATGAGTGCCATTAACTAGCATTGAAAAGCGAGTGATAGAGACACAATGTTGAATCCAGGAAATCCGCCTATCACCAAAGCCACACCTCCCGAGCAAGTATAAAAGAAAATCCCAATTCCCATAGTCATATGCCTTTTTCCATGTCAAGCTTGCAAAGAATAAATGGAACTCCTTCTTGCAACCTATGATCCAAGCACTCATTGGCAATAAGAACCTCATCAAAGATTTGTCTCCCCCGAACAAATGCATTTTGACTCTTAGAAATAATTTATTCCAAAACCGGGCTAAGCCGATTAGCAAGGACCTTCGAGATGATCTTGTATACTCCGCTCATAAGGCTTATGGGGCGGAAATCCTCAACTGTCATAGCCCTATGTTTCTTCAGTATAAGAGCGATGAACGTCGCATTGAGGCTTTTCTTAAACTTTTTGAAAGAGTGGAATTCCATGAAAACCTGCGTAACATCACATTTCACAATATCCCAACAAGCTTGAAAGAATCCCATCTAAAAGCCATCCGGGCCCTGCGCTTTGTCCTTAGCCATACCACAAATGACCTTATAAATCTCATCTTCGTCAAAAGGTCTTTCCAACCAACTTGCACTCTGTGAATCAATATTCAAACAACAAATCATCAAGCTTTGGCCTCCAACAGGCCAGTTTCGTGAGGAGGTTATCGTAATAATGCACAATATGATTTTCTAATTTAGCAGGGGAAGAGAGCACTTGAGTACTTGATTGAAGTGTCTCGATAACATTGCTGCATCTATGTGAATTAGCCACTTTATGAAAGAATTTCGTGCATTTATCACCTTTTTTTAACCAAAGGGCCTTGGATTTTTGTCGCCACAAGTCTCTTCTATGAATAACACCCTCTCTAGTTCAGTCAATATCAAACTCTTCCTCAATAAGGCCTTCTCTGAGGTGTCTCTCATCAATTCCCTTTCCTCTTAACTCCTGTAATTCCTCCATGAGAGTAGTCTCCTGATTGTCAATGCTACCAAACACTTCCAAATTCCTCTTCTTAATATCTTGCTTTAAATCCTCAAGCTTACATGCAAGAACGAAGCTGGGAGTACCTGTGAACTAATAAGAAGACCACCAAGAACGCACCTTCTCTACAAAATCATCAGTTGCTAACCACATATATTCAAACTTGAAATGCCGTCCCTCATGGATACCTCCACACACTTAACACAATAGGAAAATGATCTGAGCACACTTGGGGCAACCACTTTTGAGACAACTCCGCAAAGTAGGCCTCCCATGACGGAGAGATGATCGGAAAGTAGTCCTCCCACGACATAGAGATGAGGAACCTATCCAATCTCAACCATCCACGGCTATTTGACCAAGTGAACTTGCCCCCAAAAAGGCGGAGATCCATAAAGTCCAAGTCAAATATGAACTCAGAGAACTCTTCCATGATACCAAGTTGCGATAATTCCTAGAACGCTCACTGGGAAAGCGAATAATATTGAAATCTCCATCCATACACCACGGCACCTCCCATAAATAATATAAACCCGCCAACTTCTCCCATAATCTTCTCCTATCTCTATCCAAGTTTGGCCCATATGTGCTCGCAAAAGCCCACTCCCATCCATCTATAGTATTTTTAAATAAACTAGCGACCGAAAAATTCCCAACACTTTCCTTAATTGCCTCCACCACTCTTTTATCTCACATTAAAAAAACACCAGCGGAAGCACCCAAAGAGGCCTAGTAGGACCAACCCACATACGAACACCCCCACAAACTACAGATGATTCTTCTATCGATAACCCACAATTTTGTTTCTTGAAAACCACCACATCAATCTTCCATGACTGCAATAATGATTTTATGCGAAGACGCTTATTGCGATCGTTAAGCCCTTGCACATTCCAAGAAAGGATCTTAGGCTTCATAAGTATAAAGAGTGCCCCTCCTTTTCAATCTATCCCTTCCGCCCCCCGGCCTTTGCTTCATAATTAATAGAACATGTGAGCCTTTTGAGTTTCCTATCTCACTTTGTGGCTGACTTCGAGCGACCATCTTCAATGGCTACAAGGAGGGCTCTAAACTGTTCTGTTTGTATCTCCTCTACCTTCTTTAACACCCAATCCGATACAAACATTTCTGGGTTAGGGCTAGGGTGAAGTGAGCATAAAGGAGTTGGTTCAGCATCACCCCCACTAGAGTGCTTGTTGTCGCAAATAGCCACTAATGTTGCTGAGTCCCTCCTACTCAAGTTTGAAACAGGGCCTTGATTGAAGACCAACTCAAGGTCTCCCTTGCCCATCTCCGCGGGATTGGCCGGAGGGCCCAACTCATCCTTTTCCCATGGGATCTCCCCTATCAATGGCTAACCACCCATCACGAGCAAAGCTTCGATCCGGACCCCCTCTGATGGAAATACGATCGCCGGCGATTGAAACAGAGCTGTTGTTGCCGTCGAAGCACCGGCTTCCTCCCTTGAACTGATCTGTGCTGGACCCAGCACGTCGAAGGCAAGAATGGCGCGAAAATCCGCACCACATGGCTTTGGACACACTGACTGCGTAGCCCCAGTCAGTGGTTCCACAACCTTCGCTGGGGCCCCCTGGCTCTTTGCTGGCACAGGTGGCTGAAACCCACCGCCTTTGACGGTGCCTGAGGCGTGTGGGTTGCATTTCCTCTAAATGGGCCAGTTGGGTCTGCTTGCTTGAACCCGATGGGTAAGGTCTCCACTCATCTTGTTGAAGGGCCTGGGCCCGTTATTGTTCTACTTGCCCAAGGATAGTGGCCCAACACCTAACCCCTTAGAAGGCCCCTTTGAATGGGACAGATTTGAACCCAAGGGTTCCTTGCCTTTATTAGACAGCCCATTATGCCCATTGGGTTGTGGCCGAACGCCTATCCCATTAAATGTACCGTTGTTGTTCTTCTTGCCCATTGATGAAGAGGCTCCTTTTCCTTTAAAAGGCCCATCACCCAGACCCAAGCTCACCCCCACCCCCCTATCCTCCTTAATGCACCGATTTAGCCAGTTTCAATTAAGTTGCAGATCCCCCAGCTGAATCTGCATCTCAGTCATAGCCCGAAGGATCATTTCTATTAATGCAAATGATCTTTATGATGCAAATGATAGTAATACTTTATGATCTTTAGTTTTGCTGGTGAAGTAATGTCTATCAATGAATGAACTTGCTTTACATCTTTCCTTTCTTCCATCCATTAATATGATTTTGTGTTCTCTATACGACTCGTCACTAATTGAGTTGCTTTTCTTGGTGAATGTGTTTGTATATCCTTAGGCCTCGTTTGGTTTCATAGATGGTCTCAACCCATCTCATCTCATTTCAATATCCAAACATTATTTAAACACAGAAACTTTTCAATTTCAAATTTTTAACTTTTTCATCTAATCATTATGTTGCCCAGATGACTAACACAAGAGGGGGGTGAATTGAGTTGTATTAAAAAAATAACAATTATAAATCAAATATATAATATAAAATATAAACAAAATATGAAATAACAATAAATATAAAGAGTAAGGGTAAGAGATAAGCAAACTCAGTATGTTAACGAGGTTCGGCCCCACTGCCTACGTCCTCGCCTCAAGCTACCCCTTGAGAATTTCCAAATTTACTATTCAACCTCCTTCAGGTGGAGATAGAAACCTATTACACCTTTAAACAACACCTCTACAAAGGATCCGTGTAGAACACCCTCTACACTTGCAATCACTTTACACGTGGTGATTCAACTATTCCCCGTGTAGAATACTTTCTACACGCACAAGGGTTATACACACTCTTTTTCTGATACAAAAGCTGATAGTGGGTAGGTTATCAGAAAACACTCCTTAATGAGTGAAATAAGAACAATACAACGCAAACTATATCTCTCAAAATGAACAAGGATTAATGCTCAATGCTTAGAGAAGAGAGAATGAAAGGTTTGAATGAATGTTGTATGCTCTTGGTGTTGTAAATGTGAAGCTCTCAAATGATCTATTTATAGGCATATGAGATTTCATATTCAAATTTAAAAAGATTCATATGTCAAAGACAACATTATTCACTTTTTAAAAAAATTCAAATAAAAGGTTCTTCTTTTTCAATTGTCAAAGACAACATCATTCACTTTTTCAAAAAAATCAAACCTAATCTTTTACTTTTGACATATGACAAAATGAGCACACTTTCCTTTTCAAAAAATTCAAACCTAATCTTTTACTTTTTGCATATGACAAAATGAACACACTTTACTTTTCAAATTTTTTCAAACAAAATCATCTACCTTTTGTATAAGTCTAAAAAAGCATCAATCACTTTTAAAAATATTCAAATAAAACATGCACATGTGAAAGATGACAATCAATCATCTTTAATATTTTCAAAGTTCAACCCTTTAATCAAGGCATGCACATGCAAAAGATGACAATCAATCATCTTTCAAAATTTTCAAATTTAATTTTCAAAAATATTCATGCACATGTGGAAAATGTATTTTAATGCTTTATGATAAAATATTAATTTTGAGCAGTAATCCTAATTTCGAATTTTAAGAGATTTACAACATTACTCTATGACTTTAATGTGAAGTTGTTTCCTTCTTGCTCATGCTTGGTTCTTTGATGTGCTTGATTCCATTGTGTGAATAACTTGAGCTTGAAACTCCTTTATTCTTTGAATTCATTTGTTATCATCAAAATCCATGTGTAGATTTATAATCACATGAAACTTGAAACCTTGGGTTCAACACATTACAACTTTCCCAAACTTCCAAACAAAACACAAAAAATAATTTAACCTTTTAAAATCCCAAAACAAAAATTATATTCTAACAATATTTTAACTTCATAATATTTTTATTCAACTTTTTCTCTTTCATTTTCCAAAACCTCATATAACATTTTAACTCAAACCATTTCACTACTATTCACAGATTTCTCGTCTCATCTTATCTTGTCTATGTAATCAAACGAGGCCTTAGTTTCTCTTCCATTGTAGAGGGCATATCCATATTGCTGGAGGAATAATCTCAAATATTTATGTGCTGCTGTCAAATCTCTGAACTTCATTTTTGTTTCAGGATTTTGATGTCCGAGAATATACAATTTCTCTAGCTGGAAGGTTATCAGAAAAAAATCCTGCATACCTACTTCCAGCACTTCGCCGCCATCTCATACAGTTATTGACGTATCTGGAGCATAGGTGATGTGAATGAATTCCTTTTATTTATATCTGTTATATATGCTAGAGTGAAGAAGCTCTATTTTTAATATGTCAAGGCTGTCAAGAGTCGGATGTTGACTTCTCTTGCCATGTGTAGCAGTGCTGATAGTAAATGCAGGGAAGAAAGCGCGAAGTTGCTAGGCTGTCTAATACGTAATTGTGAACGGCTAATTCTCCCATACATTGCTCCAATACACAAGGTTAAATAATTCGTGTAGCGATTATGCTATTTATTGTGGCCTTTTATTATATTTTATCTTTTCTATCCCATCTCTTAATAAATGGCTTTGGTTGGTCAGGCACTTGTGGCAAGGCTTAATGATGGCACTGGGGTCAATGCGAATCATGGCATTATAAGTGGAGTTCTTGTAACTGTTGGGGATCTTACCAGAGTGGTGGGTAACAATTCCATCATCTAGTTTGCCTGGTTATGCATTAAGTTCAAGTGCCTTACAACTTTTAACATTATGCTGTCAAATCTTTGGTACACTGACAACACAAGTTCTACAAACATTACACAGAAGAAAATTATGCATATATCTACGGATAATGATACACCTAGAACTCTTTTACAACTATTTTATAACTCATTTTACAACCAACTAATGCAATCATGGCACTTCATTAAAAATGATTTCAATTTTACACAAGAACCTTCTATTTCATTTAGAGTTGTAAAATAGCTGTAAAACAGTTGTAAGTTGATCAGTTTCCATATCAATATAATTGTCTTCTGCATTTTGTTTGTAGAACTTGTGTCGTTATATACACGCTTTTAGTACACGTTACACAAATGCAAAACTTATAATGCGAACTTGACACAGGAGACCATTTTTCTTCTTGTCTGATAGCCTCATAATTAATGACAGTTTGTTTTTGTTTTTGTAGATATTATATTAATGTTTTACATGTTTTTCGGTTATGCTTTTTGTACAGGGTGGTTATTCTATGAGACAATACATTCCCGAGCTTATGCCCTTGATTGTTGAAGCTTTATTGGATGGAGCAGCAGTCACCAAACGTGAAGTGGCTGTTACTACTCTTGGTCAGGTTGTGCAAAGCACTGGGTATGTGACATGTTTCTTATGTTGCTTTATGATCTGTAATGTGTTTTAATTTACCGATAAAAAAAAAATGATCTGTAATGTGTAGCATATGTACCATGTGCAGCTGTCATGTTGAAATTCATTGCAATGATGAAATGTGTTGTTTAGGTTTCAACTGTTTGGTTATTTGTTTCAAACTTGTGCCTCTTTTCTTTTTTCTTTCTACGAATGTATTTCATCTATCAGCTGACTTACTATTGCTAGTAGTGATGCAAGTTCACATGACAACTTGGGGGTGCTAGAGTTGGGTATAGGTGTGTTTCTAGGTGTCTTGAACATCCAACTGCAAAATCTTAAACGTGGACAATGAATCTTTATGGTGTCCAAGTTTTATTTGAAGTAGAACACGGCATTGATAATGATGTTGTCACATTTGGACTTCTACTATTTTAAGGGGCACATAGGGTAAGTGGTTGGAAGTGAATGGGAATGGGTGGGATCTCATGTCATATTATATTCTGCTTTAGGTTGGGTTGTGACACTGAATCTTTGTTCACTGTATCTTGTTTTGGATTTTTAATACCGGAACAAATTATGTAACCTAATCTAGTGTCATTGAAATTTATGAGGGTAACATATATGATCTTGATAATTTGTTTATATAAATTTAACAGGTACGTCATAACTCCATATAATGATTATCCACAGCTGCTTGTCTTACTCTTGAAATTGTTGAATGGCGAGTTAGCATGGTCTACCAGACGTGAAGTACTAAAGGTAGCCACAAATTAACTAGATTTCTAATTTGTAATCTAACTTTGGTTTTTTCGCTAAAAGTATTCTGGTGCTTCTACAGGTTCTTGGTATTATGGGTGCTCTGGATCCTCATGTATACAAACGAAATCAACCAAGTTTGCCAGGGCCACATGGAGATGCAACCCGTGCTGCCAGTGATTCGGGTCATATTCAGTCTATGGATGATCTGCCTTTGGATCTCTGGCCATCTTTTGCAACATCTGAAGATTATTATTCCACAGTAGGATATCCACTTGATCTATGACTGAAGTTATTGTTGCTTGTTATAATAAATTTCTATTGCTCCAGGTTGCAATTAATTCGCTCATGCGAATACTTAGGGATCCTTCACTTGCTAGTTACCACCTAAAGGTGGTTGGATCTCTAATGTTCATATTTAAGGTATGTGTAGCACAGGATTATTTTTTCATTTTTATTTTTTATGTACTTTTTTAATATCATGTGTATTGACTTTTTTGTTTTGCGAGATTAGTCAATGGGTCTCGGTTGTGTTCCATACTTACCAAAGGTTAGTCTTTAAATTTTTGGGTCATAATTGCATATATTCTAGTGCAGAGGATGAAATGTTTCAGCTACCCTTCTTGATATTAACGTACTTGTTAATTGGTCTATTCCTGTGGAAGCTCATTCTGTTCACTGATGCGAATTGCAGCTCATCTGTTTTCCTTTGTATTATACTGTGATATGCTTCCCCTGTTTACTGAAAAATAAGGTTATATATATTATGGGAATGAAAATACTAATGAAAATGAGAAAAAGTATTAATCTACTTTTCTTGATATTAACATACTTGTTAATTGGTTTGTCGAGGGCCTGTGCATCCCCGGGATTAGTCGGGATGTTGTTCCCGGACACCCGGTGCCAATAAGAAAAAAAAAAAAAAAACTTGTTAATTGGTCCATTCCTTTGGAAGTTCATCCCGTTCACTGATGTGAAGCTCATCTGTTTTCCTTTGTATTAAACTGTGATATGCTTCTCCAGTTTACTGAAAAATAAAGTTTTATATATCATGGGAATGAAAATGTTAAGAAGATAAGGGGAGGAGAGTGTGATAGGTGGCGATATACGAGTCACGAGTCTGAGGAGGTGGTAACGGTCGATGGATGTTAATAGAAGTTTGGAAAAATATCTTTGATCTTTAGCTATAGGTCTCTCAGATCCTGCTCTTCGTTGAGTTGGCTTTTCCGGAGGGTCGAAAAAGTATTAATATTTTCAAAATCTGATTCTGTTAACTGATGGGAATTGCAGCTGATCTGTTTTCTCGTTCTATCCAATTGTGGTATGCTGCTTCAGTTTAGTAAAAAGAAAGTTAGATGTCTAAATGGATGGAGAAGACTAATGAAAATGAAAATATTATGATATTTCCTCTCTCTATATCTATCAATGATCCAAACACATCTTTGGGAGGTCAGCTGGTGCTTGTAACTTTTTTTTAAAAATTATTCTTGAATTTTACATGTTTCTGTAGTAAAAGTTTCAGTGACATTACACTATCTATGGTTTTTATGCTTAAGTTAATTGTGCTTCTTACTCTTACGCGTGTAGGTTTTGCCTGATCTCTTTCACACTGTTCGTACATGTGAAGATACCTTAAAAGATTTTATTACATGGAAGCTTGGAACTTTGGTGTCTATTGTGCGTCAGGTATACTTCAAACTAATGTGGTAGTTTCACAGATATTATGATTGTTTAGGTTTTTCTGGTGTCATGTTTTGGATTTGGTGCACCTGTGCAGCATATTAGAAAATATCTGCTGGAGTTGCTCTCTTTAATTTCAGAATTATGGGTATCCTTCAGTATTCCAGCTACTAGCCGTCCTTCAGTTGGCTATCCTGTAAGTTTGTTATTTTGGTGTGCAATCAGCTGCATGCTATTGTAATTGATTGCTTGTCTTATCTCCTATTATCATTTTTATTCATATTTGGACTTTTTGTTCAGGTTCTTCACCTAGTGGAACAGCTTTGTTTGGCTCTCAATGATGAGTTTAGAGAGCGCCTTCCTGTAATTCTTCCAGGTTGTATCCAAGTTCTAAGTGATGCAGAGAGGTGTAATGACTACACCTATGTTCCAGATATCCTCCACACTCTGGAAGTTTTTGGTGGTTAGTACTAATTAGTTTTGGATTTCATGTCAATTGTTGTTTAAAAAAACCCCAAGGGGTTGGTGAAGCCTTGGTCTTGGGGTATCACTCCCTTCAAGGTCCAAGGTTCAACACCTCATGGGTGCAAACAGTCATTTGGGGACACACCCCGTGGTGAAAAGCCAGCGATTTAACCATTTCCGTGTAAGGAAACATTTTTTTTTTTGATAAGTAAAACGGTAGTATTAATTATAATAGGCATAGCCCAAGTACACAAGATGGTATACAAGAGATAAGACCTATCTAGGTCGCTATAGAGGTTGCAAGGAACTCATGTACATTTAGTCCATTAAAGTCTATAGCTAGAGTCCACAGGAACAAAGTACTGAAAAAAATAGAACGAAGCTCCTCGTTTGTCCGCTCCTTATCTTCGAATGTTCTCTCATTGCGCTCTTGCCAAATACACCACATAATACAAATAGGGACCATCTTCCACACTGCTTTGATTCGTGAATTTCCACCCAGCATCGCCCAACTGGCCAATAATTCTACCACTGACTCCGGCATTATCCAACTTAACCCTACTCGATTGAAAACCTCACACCACAAAGCTCTAGCTATCTCACAATGTAGCAGGAGATGGTTCACTATCTCGTCAGTTTTCTTAAACATACAACACCAATCTGTGATGATGATCCGACGCTTTCGCAAATTATCGGTAGTCAAGATCTTTCCCAACACTGCTGTCCAGGTGAAGAAAAGTGACTTAAAAGGCGCCTTATTCCTCCACAAGCTTTTCCATGGGAAATGAGGAGTTGGAAAAGTTGTAAGGGCCTTATAAAAAGAGCGGACCGAGAAAATACCCTTACCCACCGGTTTCCACCACAGCTTATCTTCATGTCTTCCATTCATCTTCATAGAGTACACTAGGTTGAAAAACTCCGTGAAGCTATTTACTTCCCAATCTTGTGCTGTTCTTCAGAAAGTGATGTTCCAATGGACTTGGTCCCCTGAACGAACCAGAAGATCCGCCACCGAAGCTTCTGGATCACAAGTCACTCGGAAAACCGACGGGAAGGAATCCTTCAAAGCCTCCTCCCCACACCAGATATCTCTCCAAAATTTTATGCGTGTGCCCTCCCCCGCCAAAGTTTCGTATGGTTGGCAAACACCCCCCACCCCCTTCTTATATGCTTCCAAATCCCCACCCCATAAGGCCCAGGCCTCTCTCTAGTGCACCATCCCCCCCATAAGCTGCCATGTTTGCTCTCAACTACTAATTTCCATAATGCTTCCGGTTCCCTATTGTATCTCCATAACCACTTCCCGAGCAATGCCCGATTGAATTTTCTTAAGTTCTTTATCCCCAAACCACCTGAAGAAATTGGTCTGCATACCTTATCCCAACTGATTAAGTGAAACTTGAATTCATCTCCCATCCCACTCCAAAGGAAATTACGGTACAATCTTTCTATCCGTGCTGCCACGGAAACTGGAATAGGGAATATAGATAGAAAGTAAGTAGGTAAGTTAGAAAGAGTACTCTTTATCAGGGTCAGACGGCCTCCTTTCGACAAATACAATCTCTTCCACCCAGCCAATCTTCGCTCTATCTTTTCAATCACTGGATCCCAGATAGAAACAGCTCGTGAAGCAGCCCCCAACGGTAGTCTCAGATAGGTCATAGGTAGAGCAGCGACCTTACAACCCAAAGTACTAGCCAACTGACTCGTGGTACTGACATTCCCAACAGGAACTAACTCTGATTTATCAAAGTTCACTCTCAAACATGACGCTGCTTCGAAGCATAACAGAAGTGCTTTAAGTGTCCAAAGTTGTTCTTGTTCAGCCTCATAGAAGATTAAAGTGTCATCTGCAAAAAGTAAGTGGGATATTGAGATTTGGCCCCTGTTCAGATCACCCACTAAAAATCCAGCCAGCAGCCCATTGGTAACTAACGCCCTTAGCATTCTACTCAGAGCCTCCATGATGATGACAAAGAGAAATGGGGATAGAGGATCTCCCTGTCTTAACCCCCTCGAACTGTTAAAGAAACCTTCTGGACTGCCATTGATCAACACTGAAAATTTTGCCGTTGAGATACACCATCTAATCCACCTACACCAACGTTCCCCAAAGCCACACCTCTTCATTAGATAAATGAGGAAGTCCCAATTTACGTGGTCATATGCCTTTTCTATGTCTAGTTTACAAATGATCCCTACAATACCAGACTTTAATCTACTATCCAGGCATTCATTGGCTATTAAGACCGAATCTAGAATTTGACGACCCCTAACAAAGGCATTTTGTGGCTTTGAAATTATCTTGCCGATGGCTACACCCAACCTATTTGCTAGCACCTTTGAGATAATTTTATAAATCCCATTAATGAGACTAACAGGCCTAAAGTCCTTCACTTCCGAAACCTCAGTCTTCTTCGGGATTAAGGCGATAAAAGTTGCATTCAGGCTTTTCTTAAATTTCCCAAACAAGAATAGTTCCTGAAAGACATTCAAAATATCCTCTTTTACCACCTTCCAACAAGTTTGGAAGAAACCCATCGAAAATCCGTCTGGTCCTGGTGCTTTATCTTTCCCCATTCGTCTGATCACTTCATACACCTCCTCTTCCTCAAAAGCTCTTTCCAACCATGATGCGGTATGTGGCTCAATCGAATCAAATTCAAGTCCATCCACTTTTGGCCTCCATCCCTCTCTTTCTGTAAAAAGTTGTTCAAAAAAATTCAGCACGTGTTCCCTAATCATAGGAAGCTCCATACATTCACTACCATTAATTTTCAGCATTTCAATGGTATTAATCCTCCTATGAGAATTTGCCACTCTATGGAAGAATTTTATATTTCGGTCCCCTTCTTTCAGCCACAAAGCTCTTGACTTCTGTCTCCAAGAGATCTCTTCAAGTGATAATACCCTTTCCAGATCGGCAGTCAACATTGCCTTTCTAGAAACTTCTTCTGTGGTAAGCAATCTATCTTCATTAAGCCTTTCTAGAACCTGTAACTCCTCCATCTTATTTTTCTTTTGTTCCCCTACATCTCCAAAACTTTGTGTGTTCCAAAGTTTTAAATCCTCCTTAAGCACCTTAAGTTTGCCTGCAAGAATATGAGAGGGAGTACCGTTAAACTGATAAGAAGACCACCAATTCCTTACCGTCTACAAAGCCCTCACTTTTCAGCCACATGTTTTCAAACTTGAAATAACTACGCCCACTATGAATGCCTCCTCCATCCAACAAAATTGGAAAATGATCTGAGCATAGGTGCGGTAATCTCCTCTGACATACCTCCGGATAATGGCATTCCCAATCCGGCGATATTAAAAATCTATCCAGCCTGGACCACATCTGACTATTAGACCAAGTAAAACGACCCCCCATGAGTGGGAGATCCACCATATTCAAGTCAAAAATGCAGTCGGAAAACTCTGTCATGGCTGGTCGTAGGCGACTGTCACCTGATCTTTCACTAGGGAACCTTGTAATGTTAAAATCCCCTCCTATGCACATAGGCAGGTCCCACCAGTTGTGTACACCAGCAAGTTCTTCCCATAAAAGATGTCTGCTGTTGTTGACATTCGGTCCATAAATTCCTGCAAAAGCCCACAAGAAATTATCTTCTACCATCTCAAAAGAACATGCCACCGTGTAATCCCTAACGAACTCCTCCATCTTCACCACTACCCTTTTGTCCCACATCACAAGAATACCACCCGAAGCCCCATTCGAGGCCAGATACACCCAATTTACATAAGGACAATGCCAAACACTTCTCACTATTTTTCTAGTCACCAATTTCAACTTGGTTTCTTGTAAACAAACAATATCCGCCCGCCACTCTCGAAGCAAGTTTTTTATTCTTTCTCGCTTATTACTCTCGTTTAGCCCCCGAACATTCCAAGACACAATTTTTGGCTTCATAAAGAAATACGAGTACCCTTCCCTTTGGCCCTTTCACGGCTTGAAGTTCCCTCTTTCAATGACCAATCCAATCTCTTGAGCCCCCTACGTTTCTTAGCTCCCTTATTCTTAGAATGCGAGTGATCCACCTCAATGGCTGTGAGGAGAGCCATAAACTGTTCTTCATACCCCACACACTTCATATCCACAATATGTTGAATATCCTTTACCTTTCTAAACACCCAGTCCGACATCTCACCTTCATTGGGTATCAAACAGTCTAGAGGAAACAGATTCCTTTCCCCATACCCCTCAAACTGATTTGTACCTTCCCATTCCAACACTGTCTCCATTATTTCCATCCCATCCGAGACGTGATTTTCTTCTTGAGAGTCAGGGACCATCACCAGATCAATGTTACCAGACCCCAATAACTCTACTTGTCTGGTCGATGGGTTCTGTGTGTTTACAACAGGTAAGGATGCTCCCGAAACAATGTTTTCTTCATTAAGCATCACGGGCTCCTGAAACCTTTCCGTTCCAAACTCTAAAAATGAATCCAGATGTTCATTAACTACACCAAGGACCTCGACTTGGGATGATAACATCTCCCCATATATTTTCAGTTGGTTTTGTGCAACAAAATCTGGAAAAAAAGCCATCGGAGGCTGTAACTCGATGTTTTCCTCCATCCTCAACGGCAAAATCTGCTCCTCTGCTCCACCTGGACTTGGGTCATCGTCGGCTTCTTGGGTTCTGACGTCGCAGGGTCAATATGCCTATTTCGGATCCTCCAGGTCTTTGGGTTCGGCCCATGGGAAGGCCCCGGTTCCTTCTCTCTGTTGGGTAAGGCCTCAACAATAGGCCTCTCTTTGCAGGCCCCTCTTCCCCCCCTTCCCGGCCCATTCCCGATCCATTATAGGCCCGCCCCCATTCCTTCCTTATTAAATGCTCTATTTTCAACTGTAGTTCACTTATCTGCGTCTTAGCTTCCCAAAGGAGTTTCAGCGTCTCCCCGTCAATCACGTCTCCTACTTGTCTGTTGCCCAACTGCCCCTAAACAGGGCATGCCTCTCTAACAGGGACCTATCCCGTGGCCTCACCAACTTGTATGAGCCTACCCTCACCTTCAGACCAAGCCACCTGTGGCTGCACCACCATCAAAGCCTCCCTGTAAGATTGTGGGTTTGCATTGGATAACTTCCCCATCAGCCTACCATCCTTCCTCTTTTCATCACATAGCCCCCACAGTGCCTCCCCCATCTTACTCCAACCATACCCCACTTCCTGAGGGACGAAGATGAACTTCCTCTTCCCTCCAGCTCCATATTCCACCACCGCCAGATATCGGCCTCTCGCATTTGAACACCGTTGAGCAATAAAGCTACTGCTGCTTTCCCTTATGGTGGTGTAAAAATCGTTTTTATCTTCCTTTGTGCACCCATCCATGGCCTTAGCCAGCCATTTTACTGCTGAAGGTCCCAGGACTACCTTAGCCATCATCTTCCATGTCCTTTCCGTGATCACCACTCTGCCCCCCTCCTTAACCAGAGTGAAACATTTAGAATCTATAACTAACTCCTTACACGAATACATAATGTTCACAGAAAACCAATACAACCGTCATGAGGACCGTCGCTAACCACCCAAACTAATGCAAGCAAACTGACTACAAACTAACCATCATCAAGAGAAAAGTTTATGCAAAAATAGGCCATTAGTTAAATATTTTCAAGGTAATAGTAAGGATACTTCCGTGTAGGGAAACATCCGAGGATGCGGTGCATGGGACTGGGGTTTACTATGCAGGGGTGGGTTTGAAGGGTCCTGCCTTGGAGAGGTTCTCTGACATTAAAAAAAAAAATGTTGTTTAAAAAAAGGAAATTTTGATCAGACATCCTCAATGCTATGGCCTACTTTGATCTAGGTAATTGTGTATTTTTTTTTTCAATAACTCACTGTGGTACACATTTATTAGGAATACGATCATTTGTCCATTTTTCCATCTATTAACATTAACAAAAACCACTTGGCCAATTAGAGACAACCACAAGGCAAGCTATTTTTTTTTTTTTTAAATGTTGATTTAAATGTTTTAAAAAATTGGTTTTTGAAATTTTAAAAAATTCTTAAAAAAAAATAAGGCCACCATGGTGGCTAGTTTTTTTTTTGACAATTAATAAGAATTTTATTACCATGAATAGGCATAGCCTGAATACACAGGAAGTATACAAGAGGAAATACCTACACACAGTGACTAAAAAGATAGAAAAAACTAGATTAACTCTAGCACATCATCACCGTTCATTACATTAGCCTTAGCCCATAGACAAAGTTTTAAAGAAAAATTCCCTAATTTCTTCCATCGATCTTTCTGTCTTCAAAACATCTCCCATTCATTTCTAGCCATAAATACCACATCCAGCACGAAGGAATCATTTTCCAAATGGCTCCAATAGTTAGACTCCACCCAGCATACCTCCAACAAGCTAGTAAATTCACCACATGCTTTGGCATCACCCAAGAAATACCCATCCTTCCAAAAATGACATTCCACAAACTATTAGCCACTTCACAATGGAGAAACAAGTGATTAACTGATTCGCCGTCTTTCTTGCACATAGAACACCAATAAACAATATAAAGAGCATGCCTTCTTAGATTTCCGGTAGTCAGAATTTTATCATGAGACACCAACCGACAGAAGAAAGCTACCTTACTCAGCACTTTAACTTTCCAAATACTTTCCAGGCGTAATCACATACATCTTGGCAGGTTAAAGCATCATAATAGGAGTGTGCTGAGAATCTAAAATTTCTTTCATGAATCCACAACAATCTGTCTACACTTCCTTGGACAGTCTTCAACTCATATAATCTGCTGAGAAAATCTGAAATTACATTAACTTCCCAGTCATTTACATTTCTCATGAAGTCAACAGTCCATTGAATGCTATTATTCAAAAAAGAGAGAGAATCGGCCACAGTTGCATCTTGCTGCCTTGCAATCTGAAAAAATGAAGGAAATTCATTCCTGAGAGTTAACTCTTCACATCAATTATCATGCCAAAAGTGAATTCTTGATCCATCCCCCACCTTAAATTTGACATGTTTAACAAACTCCCCCCTACCCATTTGAATTGACTTCCATAATCCCATCGCATAAGTTCCTTTTACTTCGTTTGAACCCCAACTACCCCAATGACCCCACATACACCCATATTTAACATCTCTCACATTTTTCCATAATGCATCTCTTTCTAAATGATATATCCATAACCATTTCGCACAAAGAGCTTTATTAAAAAGCCTCAAGTTATGCACACCCAAACCACCATTTGAAATCGGTTGACATACCTTATCCCAACTCATCAAATGATAATTCTTTTCCTCCCCTTTACCTCCCCTGAGAAATTCCTACAGATCTTTTCAATTTTCATAGAAAAACCGATAAAGGAAAGAGAGAAAGGAAATATGTTGGGAGATTGGACAGTGTACTCTTGAATATTTTTTTTTTTTTTGATAAGTAAAAATATTATATATATCAATAGGAGTAACCAAGTACACTGTACATATACAAGAGAATGCCTAGCCCATACCAGAGAGCTCCTAATGACCCAAAAAGCCTGTGAGGAACTACCCAAAATACACCAAGCCCAAATTGGAATAGAACACATCTCCCCAATCCCAACTCCAACTCCTTGTTTCCCGTAAAATTAATACTCCACCCGAAACTCCCTTCATCTTGATTAAATTGATTCTACCCCCTTTAGACAAATATAATTTTTTCCAGCTGGCTAGCCTCCTCTCAATCTTCTCAATCACTCCTTTCAAAATCGAAACAAATTTATGCGAGGCACCCAGGGGAAGACTAAGATACGTCATAGGCAGCGACGATATTTTACACCCCAAAATTTTAGCCAGATCTGAAATATTTGACACTAAGCCCACCGGTACTATTTCAGACTTGGTTAAGTTAATTCTCAATCCCAACACAGCTTCAAGACATAACAAAAGAGCTCTGAAGGACCCAAAGTTGTTCTTGATTGGCTTCACTGAAAATTAATGTTTCGTCGGCTAAAAGTGGATGAGAAACAATCACACTACTCCAAGAATCACGGCCCACTTCAAAACCTGACAAAAAGCTACCTCCCACTGCCGAGAAAAGGAGATATCGGATCTCCTTATCTCAAACCACATGAACTAGTAAAGAAAAGGAGGTGGCTAGTTAAAAAATATTATTATTATTTAAAAAAAATTATTTAATTTATCTTTTAAAAAAATGAATTTACCATGTGACAGTCTTTGATAGGTCCACTGCTTTCTTTTAATGTTGATGGATGGAAAAATTGACTGAGGGTTATATTTCAAAGAGTAATGGTTTGTTTAAACCCCAAATATACAATTATCGTGCAGTCCCTTTGTAAAAAAGATGACCCCACCATGAAAAAGTGTAAAAAAAAAAAAAAAAGTACTTTTTCCATTGGGACCCCCGTTTTACAAAGGGCTTACACAATGCTTGCACACTTAGACTTGCATCTAACATTACTCTTTTTTTTTTATAGGTTTGTATCTAACATTACTCTATTTCTAGTAAACCTATACAATAGGGGGTTATTGCTCAAAAAACACACAAATACCTAGATCAAAATAGGCCATAGCACATGGGGTGTCTGTCCAAAGTTTCCTTTAAGAAATTATTGCCCGAGTATTTATACAATTCACGGGCTAAGTAAGCAAGCGCAGACAAGGAACAGAAAAATTCTGGCTTATTTATTGAATATTGTTTGGGAAATGAAATTGTGAATTCTATTTTTTGGTCCCATGGAATTAATAAAGGTACATTTGTAATTGTTTGAATAAGTGCAGGAAAAAACTCCTTAAATTGAAAAATTAAAAATGCATTCCATAAAACTAGTGCAAGAAAATTGTGAGATGGGCGAAACATGCTCTTTTCTTTTTTGATAGTATAAAAGTCGGCATGGATTGAGATTTTTTTCACAAAACAGCAAGCTAAGAGGACCATTGTTTGAAAATGTAAAGGTACAGACAAGCATCAGGTCAATGGAATTTCTCTTTCATACAGAACAGAATAGAGGCTGAGGTCATGTTTCAAGTCCCCCATTGGATGCAGCATAAAGTAAAAATTTTTGAGAGAAAAGAGTGCAAATAGTAGTTATTTGAGATAACCCTGTACTTGGGATATGCCTATTGATAATAATAAAATTTTTAGTGCAAATAGTAGTTATTTGAGATAACCCTGTACTTGGGATATGCCTATTGATAATAATAAAATTTTTACTCATCAAAAGAATTATTTGCAGTAACCCTGGCCTTGATTTATGGGTAGTCCATATTTTCCATGCTATCACAGGTAGTTTCACTCTGTTGGAGCTCTCCGCCAAACTAGATAAATAATTGACTGTTAGAGATACCCTAAGAAGAAAAAATGCAAAAGAAGAAGATTCATAATATGGATGTGTTGAACCAAGTAATGCATCAAGCGAAGTTAAAAAATTTCTCTTTATACAGGGATAAAATTTCTCTTATTAATTATTAAAAAAAAAAAATTACAGGGAGAATTGGAATCAGCTTGGTAATAAGAAATTTTTGGTTAGATCTTTGTATAAAGTCTTGATGCCACATCCTTCTAGTGATTTTTTCCCTTGGAAAAATATTTGGAGATGCAAAGTGCCTTTCAAGGCCCGATTCTTCGGGTGGCTGGCTTCTCATGGGAAAATTCTTACTATTGATAAGCTGAGAAAGCGTGGTATCGTTGCAATGAATTGGTGCTTTATGTGCAAAAGGTGTGGAGAATCGGCAGATCACCTTCTTCTTCATTGTGATGTGTTGAGGATTTTGTAGGATGAGGTCTTTGTCAAGCTTGGCCTTTCTTGGGTGATGCCTAAGAGTGTGGGGAATCTTTTGGCCTGTTGGAGAGGGATTCAAGGAAATCGTCAAATAGTGGCTGTTTGGAAGATGATTCCTCTTTGTCTTATGTGATGTATTTGGAATGAGAGGAATGATCCCTGTTTTGACAATAGAGAATGCTCAGTGGATGGGATTAGGGCCTTCTTTTTTCATACTTTGTTGCTTTTGGCTTAAGCTATTGTAATGGATGGGTATAGTTCCAATGACATTCGTGCTGTTTTCAGCTTTAGTTTGTAATTAGGTGTTTTCTCTGGTATACTTCGTGTGTACTTGGGCTATGCCTAATTACGTGGTTTTAATAAATTTCTTACTCACAGAGTTTTGGGACTATTCTTTCTAGTGGACATCTTTGTAATTTTTTAGGATTAGAAATTGTTAAGATTTTAGTTTAATTTGGTGCTTTTGGAGAGGCTTTAAGGCTTGCTCCGTGGAGCTTTATGTTTTTAAAGGGAAAGAAAAAGATGGGTCTAGCCTTCTGAGCTCAATGGTTTTGTACAAACTGCTTTGCTATGCATACATGATTCTCATTTATCTTTTCTCAAAGTCGAAATGCTTAAAGAACTTCCAGTTTCCAATTTGCAATGTAATTCTCTTTTCTCTTTTCTCAAAGTCGAAATGCTTAAAGAACTTCCAGTTTCCAATTTGCAATGTAGGGACGTTGGATGAACATATGCATCTACTTCTTCCTGCACTTATTCGTTTGTTTAAAGTGGATGCTTCTGTGGATATAAGAGGTGCTGCTATCAAAACATTAACAAGATTGATCCCACGTGTGCAGGTTGACAGATAAGCTTTCTAAGTCAATAGACTTCTAGGTCACTTTTGTTTTATATATTTGAAGAAATGATATTCTACACTTATATATTAGAAAAACTTATCAAAAAAGCTTTATATTTTAGAAGTCATTGTATTCTAGCCTTTTCAATTTTATTTGGACTATTTTGTCATATTCTCTTTTGTCAGGTTACTGGTCACATATCTTCTATTGTGCATCACTTGAAGCTCATTTTGGATGGGTCAGTGTTCCCTTAATGTCAAATTACTCTAGTCTCTCTTGTTATACATGTACAGTTGTGCATTCAATTCTTATTCCAATCATCTCTAGCTATTTACTGAATATTTAGGGCTAGTTTGGTTGTTGGAATGCACTGAGATCAACTTAGTTCAATCTAATTTTAACCTGAGTCTAACATCCAAACACACGACTCTCAAATTACTAAACTCATCTCAATACAAAACCTCTTTAGACATGGGACCTACAACCTTTTTCAACTTAACACCTCTTTACACGTGGTACCTACAACCTTTTTCACCTTCCCATAAATAGTACTAACTCATCTTAACATCCAAACATATATAAACTTATCTTAGATGGGCCTTACAGCATTCACTCCCCCATCTCAACTCACTACTATTCATAAAAAATTGAGCTCAGCTCAACATCCAAACAGTCTTAGTTGCCCAAATTTTTTTACTGTTGTATGGTTGTCATTCAAGCATTATAGATATTTCTTATATATTCATTTACTTCTCTAGGAAGGATCCAATGTAGGGTGATTTGGCAGTTGTTTTCCCTGCCGTTTACATGTTTGTTGTAATCACACCATGCTAGTTTAACACTTTTGTTGTTTTTCCTTGTGTGTGTGGATACCTAAAATTTCCCTTGGTATCAGAGCCGCAATGATAGTCTGGGTTTCTTTTTTCATTTGGCCTTTCTTACTATGATGCTTCAGTAGTGTAAACTGTTTATTTATAGGAGGAATGACGAGCTCCGGAACTATGCTGTTGATGCACTGTGTTGTCTGGCTCATGCTCTTGGGGAGGACTTCACCATTTTTATCCCATCAATACACAAACTTTTGTTGAAACATCACTTTCAGGTTTTGTTTCTATTCTTAACCATTGTTTTCATTGTTATTGAATATTTATTTCTGATAAGACATCTTTTGCATCTGGAGATATTTACTGCCAAAGGTTTTTTTTTTTTTCCCCAGCACAAGGAATTCGAGGAAATTCAAGGTCGCTTGCAAAGACGTGAACCACTGATCTTGGGGAGTATGACTGCCCAAAGATTAAGTCGGCGACTCCCAACAGAGGTTATCAGTGACCCTTTAGATGATAAGGAGATTGACCCTTATGAAGATGGATCTGATGTGCAGAAAAATCTCAGAGGCCATCAAGTACATTTCTTCTTTGAATACCTTTTTTTATAAATAAAACTTTATTAATATTAATAGGCGTAGCCAAGTACACAGGATGTATACAAGAGACAATGCCTAGCATCTCTTCATTGAATACTTATAAATAAAAAAGCATCTCTTCATTGAATACTTGTTGGGCCTTTCAATAGTCTCTGCAGTCTATGTTGCTGCTGTAGTGTGCACCATTGTTGTCCAAATATCTTAGAAATCCAAGGCACTGGCTATAGAAGAAATCTGTCCTGAATTAGTTTTTAACTGAGTGGTTTTGTAGAAATTCCCTTTCCCCCCTTTGTATGCAGAAATTCCCATATACTTGAGCTCTTGTGTACTCTTTTGATCAATAAAAATTTGTTTACCGATAAAAAAAAAACATTTTGCTTAATTGTTATATGCCCTTTAATTTTCAATGAAGCTTGCATTGTTTTCAAATTATCTACAATGTAATAACTTAACACTTCATAAACTGCTAAGATTTGTGCATTAACCTAATTTTCCTTTCCATCAAACACAAATTTCTATAGCTCTCCTTCTGGAAGTCTAAATAATTCTTTTCTTTTTTTGCAAGGAACTAAGCTTGGACCACATTTATTATTAGAATTGACTAGTTATTTGGCAGTTGGAGGTTACAAAGTGTATTTTTTCGCCAATGCTAATTAACACATTACAATATTGTTGACTTATTTATGTTTGTATCAAATTAAACGAAGTGTTCAAAATTTTATAATATTTATGTTATAACAATATATTTATGTTGTAATATAGTAATATATATATATATATATATATAATTATGTTATTCAAAAGTTGAATGCCAACTCCCTACCCCAAAAACGTCATTTTGATTGGAATGGACTCAGAGTTTAAAATTTTTGTAACGCTAGTTTCATGGGTGTGGTCATATATGCTTGTCTTGCCTGCATATTCTTTTCTAATGCACTATTAATTAAGAGAACCTGAGTTATACAAGTTTCATCCAGGTCAATGATGGTCGTTTACGAACTGCTGGAGAGGCTTCTCAGCGCAGTACGAAGGAAGATTGGGCAGAATGGATGAGGCATTTTAGCATTGAACTTCTGAAGGAATCTCCTTCTCCAGCCTTAAGAACCTGTGCAAGGCTTGCACAATTGCAGGTATTGCCAATGCTATTCATTTGAACAGTTTTTCCCTCTGGAGTTTGGGTTTAGGTTCTGATTTTACAGCTTTTTGCAGCCTTTTGTGGGGCGTGAGTTGTTTGCAGCTGGTTTTGTTAGCTGTTGGACACAATTGAATGAGAGTAGTCAGAAACAGTTAGTTCGCAGCTTAGAGATGGCCTTTTCATCCCCAAACATTCCTCCTGAAATTTTGGGAACACTTCTTAACTTGGTATATCTTTTCTCTTTTAGCATATGACTTATTCATATATCTAAGTACGGAAGTGAATCGACAGATGGTTTGGTTGCTTAGTTGATACAGTTTGCCTCCTGAACAATCTTGTTTGGGCTGTCATAGAGCAGCTGTGAAGTTGCTTTCTAATGTTTTGAAATGTGATGGTATTGTACTTAGGAGAGTGGGGGTTTGTTTATGAGGTGATGCTTTGATATGACAATAACAAAAGAGTATTTGAGGGAGGAGAGATTTTCTTATATGTTACTCCTATGATGCTCCTAGATTGTTACTCTTGGTTGTTAGTTCATCTGAGATAGGATTCTACTGTAATGCTTTTGGACTTTTTTTTATCCATACTTCAGAGTCAAGGATTCCTTTTTGTTATTATTTTTGGTTTTATATGGGAGCATCTCTTGTATATCCTTGTCTAACATTCACATGGTATAACCTAGAAACTTGGATTGAAAATATGGGGCTTGTTCCTTGATAGGGCGATGTTGGCATCCCAGCCCTTAAAGGGTATTTCTTTCATCACCAAGTTCCTAGATGAATTTGTTTTCATTAAAATCTGAGAATAATCTAGCTGTTACATTCCTGAGGTCACAGTATAAGTTATTGAAGATATAGAGTCGGTAGGAATGTTGGCAAGATAATACTGGATGAGGCTGGTCAGGGGAAAAAAACAAGTCAATGGTGGTAGGTTAGGAGCCTTTCAACATCAGAACTAGCATGTTTTCAAATTGATTGAAACTATCAATTGATTATGCAGGCAGAGTTCATGGAACATGATGAGAAACCTCTTCCCATTGACATCCGCCTCCTTGGTGCCCTTGCGGAAAAGGTGTGATTTCTCCTAATGTAGTTGCTGCAATTTTATGGTCTCTTTCTCAACAACAACCTCTCTTGAAGTAATTTTTTTTTTTCATATTCTCAACTAATGTGTTTCTTATATATATATTTTTTTGAATATTACACTTCAGTGCCGTGCATTCGCTAAAGCCCTGCACTACAAAGAAATGGAATTTGAAGGAGCACGCTCCAAGAAGATGGATGCTAACCCTGTTGCTGTAGTGGAAAAGCTTATACATATAAACAATCAATTACATCAGCATGAGGTATACTTAAAAGAAAATGAACTTTTAGAAAGTTTATCATTTAACTGTTTTTTCTGGATTTAATTTTAATCTACCATTTTTGTGAATACATCTGCTCTCTTTTGATTGCTGGAGGTTGGTTTTTCTAGGCTGCAGTTGGAATATTGACCTATGCCCAGCAAAATTTAGGTGTTCAACTGGAGGAGTCATGGTAATGTTGAGCATTCATCAACACCATTGATTTTCTCATCTACAAAATTAGTGACAATGGAGCTGTTTTGTGTGTCTGCTTTGTCAAGTATTTCTATAAGAAACTCTTAGTTGATACAGTGTGTGCTCACGTTAAATTGCTCTGGCCTAGGTATGAGAAACTGCAGCGATGGGATGATGCCCTCAAGGCTTACACTGCTAAAGTCTCTCAAGCATCTAGTCCACATTTTGTTTTGGATGCCATTTTAGGTCTGTATTGATTTATTTTTTAATAAGTAAGATAAGAGTATACAAATACGAAATTAAGGGTGTTTCCCAACACACAGGAAGCATATAAGAAACCCATCTAACTGGGAAAAGGGATAGTGCCAGAAATTTATTAACATGTGTTAGTTGTGGGGCCATTCTTTGTTGTACCTGTTTGTGAGAATGATTCATGTGTGGATCTTCTGCAGGGCGGATGCGATGCCTTGCCGCATTGGCTCGATGGGAGGAGCTTAATAGCTTGTGCAAGGAATATTGGACCCCAGCCGAGCCAGCTGCTCGACTAGAAATGGCACCAATGGTTAATTGTGATGTTAATTAATATGGTTGCTGTCAATATCGCTATTGCTCATGCTTATGTTCCTTACGTGGTGGTCTCAGGCTGCAAGAGCTGCTTGGAACATGGGAGAGTGGGATCAAATGGCGGAATACGTGTCCCGATTAGATGATGGTGATGAAACCAAACTTCGGGTTTTAAGTAACACAGCTGCTGGTGGTGATGGAAGTAGTAATGGAACATTTTTCAGGGCTGTTTTACTAGTTCGAAGAGAAAGGGTACGCAAACAAGTTTTCTCCTAACTATGACTTTTGCAATTACTGAGAATTACTTACAATTTTTTCCTCCAGTATGATGAAGCACGTGAATATGTCGAGAGAGCTAGGAAATGCCTGGCGACAGAACTTGCTGCTTTGGTGAGTTTCTTTTATCTATATTTGGAAACCTTACCATTTTTACGTTAATGTTCTTGCTCTACTTCAGTAAACACAGTCTCAATTTTATTCTAACTTTTTTCTGTAACGTTAGCATTAATATCTCTCAAGAGTTGGACATGTGGTCCTCTTTCAAGTTGTCTAAATTGGTTCTTGGCACACATGGCATGGCTTCCATTAACATTTTGTCCAGAGGATCCTTTCAATGATGAATTCGACCATAAGGATGAAATTTATGGAGCTTTTTGAAAAAATGTTAAAATCCAGCGACAATTTTAGCATTTAACCCAGTAATTTAGTTTGGGGTTGTCTTGTGTCAGGGTTCGTAGATGTTATAGGTCTAATTTATTTTCCTCTTTCTTATAAAAAAAAAATCCTCTCTTGGTTTGGCTTTGATTTTATTATACACGGTGGAAGTACAATAACAAAGAAAAAACGTGTCATTTGTACCTCTTATGTCACTGTGTTGTGTTCATATGATGACCTTTTATCCCTAAAAATAACTATAATAAGTATTAAAATGCAACAACAGCAATAATAGCAATAATCATAGCAATAGTGCCAATAATATAAAATTGGTAATTATATAATAATGATATCATTATTTTTTTTTATCAGTAATAATGATATTAATATTCACCAAACATTCACGAAATATTCCTTCTTATCCGATGAACTGGTAATTGAACATCTTTACTTTTCAGGTTCTGGAGAGCTATGAACGTGCTTATAGCATCATGGTCCGTGTTCAGCAGCTCTCAGAGCTAGAGGAGGTTTGTCCTGATATATCTTTTTGATAAATAAGATTTTTTTTTAACAAGTAAAAGGATAATAAGTAAGATAAATTTGTTAATGATCATGAAGGCACTATCCAAATACACAAGGAGCATACATTAGATACATGAGTGGGCAGCTATCCAATAATAAAATCTATATAAAAAGAATGTTTTGATTTTGCCATTGCTCAAGTGGTAAAGGCCTTGGACTTGTGGGTATATGCTCCCCCCAGGTCTAAGGTTCAAATCCCCTTGGGTGCAAACAATCTCTAGGGGTCATCGGATTGGGGGATTTTTCTCTTAAATTACTCAAGGTGCACTTGCGGGAAACTCCTTGCCGAGGGCCTATGCACCCCCGGGATTATTCGGAACGCTGTTCCAGACACCTAGTGCCAATAAAAAAAAAAAAAAAAAAGGTTCTGCCATTGCCCATACATTGTCACCTCCTTGTTCTGATATTATCTAAAATTCCCTTGTTTGTGTCTCCAAAAGGTTATTGATTACTGTACCCTTGCTGCTGAAAACCCTGTTGCTGAAGGACGGCGTGCCCTGATTCTCAATATGTGGAATGAGCGCATACAAGGAGTGAAACATAATGTTGAGGTACGTTATGATTACTTCTTTTACTTTCTGTAGTGAAGTGGGGTAACATTGTTAAAAATAAAAACTGCAAAAGCAATAAGTTCGAGGATTAGAAATTTGGTTTTCAATGTAGGTAACTGTAGAAACAGTATATACTCTAAAGGATAGAAACAAAAGAAGCTTTGAAGATAATGAGAGGCCAATGGAAGAGCTTAGAGATTAGAAGCTTGTAATTGATTTTAATGGCATGAACTTTCATGAATTTCTTCTATCACTAGATCACCATGCATAGGTGACGCTCTTGTTTATATCCCGTGTACTTTTGCTCTTTTCTATTTTCAATAAAATTTTGTTTACCAATTAAAAAAAAAAAGAGAGACAGTATTACTATGAAAGTGAAAATGTTTGTTCTGGATTTTGGATTTGGGTCAATATATAATAATGTTGAAGAAATGAGGGATATTTATGGTGAAATTCATGTGTTTTTGTTTCTGATTCTACTTATAAAAAAGGTTGGAATTCATGTGTCAATAGAGTTAGTTTTACATTATGATTAAAAGCAAGAATTTTAAGTGAAAATGTTTGGCTAAGCTAGCATGCTTTATGTTGCATGTGAACATGCTTACTATGATGAAGATGCAATTTTTGGATGTCACAGAGCAGCTAAGCTTTGGTTGCTCCCTCGGTAGTTTTTTTTATGGCCTTTAGCTTGAGTTAATGCTAACCAGCTGCAGCTTATCCTTCCCTTTTTTTTTTTTTTTTTTTTTTTTTTGTATTTTGCTTAAAAAGGTGGAACAAAATAAATCCCAATTGGAATGACTCTTGAACTACCTATTTGTTTGTGTTAAAAATCTAAAAAAATGGTATTTTCAGGATATATATGACAAGCCACTTTAATGGTTTTTGAAGTTAATGGTAGTAGAAGTTGGTGTTTGGTGTAGATTGGTTGGTTTAAACATATCATTGGGTAGGGCATTGGTGTTCTTTAGAAGTTAGAATATGGGGATTCAACACTAGAAATGGTATGAATGGTTTGGGAGAGGTCTTCGAATTATTCGTCTCTGAAGTGCAAGATATCTGCTGCTAATATTCATTTTCTTTTTTCTAACCTTTTTGATCCTTGAATTTTTAGGTCTGGCAGGCACTCCTGGCAGTTAGAGCACTTGTTCTACCTCCTACAGAAGATACCGAAACTTGGCTCAAATTTGCTTCTCTTTGCCTAAAAAGTGGGCGGATCAGCCAGGCTAGATCTACTTTAGTTAAACTTTTACAGGTCTATTTAGCATATATGTGCCAACAAGGATTCTAAGTTTGAGACTTTACACATTATGTTTGTTTTACTCAACTTTGTATGAAATCCTTTTCAGTATGACCCCGAAACATCTCCTGAAAATTTAAGGTACCGTGGGCCCCCTCAAGTAATGCTAGCATACTTGAAATATCAGTGGTCACTTGGGGACGAGGTTAAGCGCAAGGAAGCATTTGCTGGGCTACAGGTATAGCATGTTTCTCTACTTTTGGCCCTCATGATCGCTACTTTCTTCTGGCAGTCTACTTTGCAGTCCTCTTACCACATTTTTTTCTTGGCATAAAATTATTTCTCTAGAATTTGGCTGTAGAACTTTCAAGTACTCCAAGTAGTGAAACAGTTATGTCAACTGGATATATTAGCTGTACAAATCCGACTGTTCCACTCATTGCCCGTGTATATCTTGAACTTGGAACTTGGCAGTGGACACTCTCTCCTGGGTTGGATGACGATTCTATTCAAGGTAATGAGTGCTTGTAATACTTTCGTAGTTTTAGATCTCCTTTGAATATTTGATTCATCTCCTATATTCATAAATTTTCAATTTTTGTAGATATCCTTGTGGCATTCGAAAATGCCACTCGATGTGCGAACAAGTGGGCAGAAGCATGGCATACATGGGCATTGTTCAATACAGCAGTAATGAGACATTATACCTTAAGAGGTTTGTCTGACTTTGCAGCACGGTTTGTTGTTGCAGCAGTCACCGGATATTTTCATTCAATAGCATGTGGCGCAAATGCTAAAGGTGTTGATGATAGTTTACAGGTAAACCAAATCCCTGGATCTGAGGCATTGTTGAAATATGATTTTTCCTTGACTTGAGGTATTCTAACTTTCAATACTTTACTCCATTGGTTGAGTGTAATTGATTTTAATGGTATGACTTTTCATGAATTCCTTGCATCACTATAGTAGCTTGCATAGGCGATGCTCTTGTGTATGTCCTGTGTACTTGGGCCTTTGTCTATTTTATGGTCAACAAAATTTTGTTTACCGATTGAAAAAAAAAAACATCTTGCCTATTTCTCCACCTTAGGTGTGGAAACTGATTTGCTTAAGTGAGTGTATATGCAGCTTACAGTAGCTATTTTCCCATTATAAAAGAAGTTGTAATGTTAATGAATGCTGGTAAGGCTTGAGCTTGTTTATTTTTTTTCTTTTATTTTCATTCTGAAACAATGCTGAAATTGCTTGTATCTCTATATCCATGTATGAACGGCTATTTATTTGTGTACATATATTTCCATATCACGAGCTGCATTTCTACATCACAGCTGTCAATTGTGCCCTGCTTCAAGTATTTTCTCCATGCAATTTATGGAACATGCCTTGCCATGGGGCTTCAATACTCTGATTCTGATTAAAAGCTTTTTTCGATTGTACTATCTGCTCAGGATATACTTCGCCTTCTCACATTGTGGTTCAACCATGGAGATACGGCTGAAGTTCAAATGGCACTACAGAAAGGGTTTGAACTTGTGAATATTAACACATGGCTTGTGGTTTTACCCCAAATAATTGCTCGTATCCATTCATATAACCATGCTGTGAGAGAACTGATACAATCCCTTTTGGTGCGAATCGGAAAAAGTCATCCACAGGTTTGCCTTTCATGGCTTCTATCCAAATTTGAATTTTCCTAAGATTGGAATGTAAGTGTTAGTGATTGGATTAGTTAATCGATAATTAGGAAGTTGTTGATATTGTGTCCATGCTAGTCATTTTAATTTTTTTATTTTATAAGTAATATAATCTCATGAAAAAAGTCCAGAGAGTTGAAAGCTTCTGCAGGAAGTATACAAGAGAATCCGTAATCAGAATACAAATAAACAGCAATTTAGGAACTCTGAAATGCTAGAAAAAATCACAGTATCATGAGCTATTATTCAAGAATAAAGGGTTGAGGATGATCTACGTTAGATCTACTACCAAAGCTTCCCGCTAATTTTGTATTCTTTTTATCTATGTCACACTTATTTTATTAGATATAGGAAGCTAGCAAATTCAATGAGTGGTTCTACCTTTTTGGTGTTTCATTTTCTCAGAAACCCTTTTACTTGTTTCAGTTCGTTATTTCTCAATTCTCTCCCTCTCCCGTTCACCCACAAGAAGGAAAGTTATTCTCATTTATTTGGTCATGTTTTCATGTTCATTACTCATATTTTAACAAATTTAGTGATGAAACCAGAATATTTCCTATTACGAAAACTCAACTCATCTAAGCCTTGATCCTAATTTTATTTGAAACAATAATTGTTTCCAAGAAGAAAAATCTCAATTAGTTAGTCAGTTTGAACCTAGAATTGACATATTAGATGGTCATGGAATCTAGTTCCTGAGATGAACAAATACATTTGAAGTAAATAACATATTTTTAATATCTGGGAAAAATCCTTGAGTCTTGGTGGAGATTGTATGTATGTCTATTTGTCAATGTATGTGGTTGAGTTGCACATCTGGCTCTGAGTTATCAGTGTTTGAATTGTCAACTTTTGTATTTGCACAAATGGGAAATCCTTCCTCAAGTTACCTCTTATAGTTTGGCTTTGGTTGCACTCAACTGTTGTGTTTCCGGTCATATCATTGGTATAGATTCCTTTCATTTTATTTTTTTCTCTTCCACATAAAATTACAGTATCTGGGTTCCTTTCACAGGCTCTTATGTATCCTCTTCTGGTAGCTTGTAAATCAATAAGTAATTTACGTAAAGCTGCAGCCGAAGAAGTGGTTGAAAAAGTTCGACAGCATAGCGGTGTACTCGTGGAACAGGTGAAATGATTTATCACTTTAATTTCAAATTTTCTATTTTTTTTTCCTTTTCTTGTTATTAAAATAAAGAAATTATAAGTTGGTTCTTGTCTACAGGCAAAACTTGTATCAGAAGAACTAATTCGGGTTGCAATACTTTGGCACGAAATGTGGCATGAGGCATTAGAAGAAGCTAGTCGCTTGTATTTCGGTGAACATAATATTGAGGGGATGCTAAAGGTGTTAGAGCCATTGCATGACATGCTCGAAGAAGGCGTTTTGAAGAATAGTACCACCATAAAAGAGAGAGCTTTCATTGAGGTTTTAACATAATTTCTGGGTGCTTTTGTCCTCTTTATTTTTCGTAATTAATAGGTTTTGCTCATGTTTCATCTTAGTATATATTATTATCATAATCTCTCACTGTATATATCTTAGGTTTAGCTAAACGAACCTTCTAAACCTTCTAAACTTTTTTCCTGGAATAACAGATCAAACCATAGCTTGGAAATATGTGATACCTTATATGATAAGGATAAGGGTTGGTGGTGTATGGGATCCCTCATTGCTTGGGAAGGAGAAGTTCTTGTACTTTATAAGGTTCTAATGGGGCTCCAATTGTATCATTGACTAGTCCTTTTGGAGTATAGGCGATGTGGTTTGGACCTTCCATTGGGGCGTTACAATAGTATCAGAGCCTATCCTAACCAGAAATGTAGGACTTGAGCTGCGCCACCTACCTCTGACCAGAACGTCGGGAATTTAAGAGGAGTAGATTATGATACTCCATATGATAAGGGTGGGTGGTATATGAGATCCCACATTGATTGGGAAGGAGAAGTTCTTGCTTTTTTATAAAGTTCCAATGGGCCTCCAATTGTATTAGTCCTTTTGGAGTATAGGCCATGTGGTTTGGGCCTTCCATTGGGGCGTTACAAAATTTTTTCAGAAATCTTTAAATTCTTCTGCTTTGGACCCCTAAAGTATAAAGATAAAATCCACTTTCTATTTTTAATGGTTTGTTCTTCTACCTAATGTGATTTTTAGGCATATCGTCATGAATTACAAGAGGCCTATGAATGTTGCATGAAATATAAGAGAACAGGAAAAGATGCTGAGCTAACTCAGGTATAAAATCTTTCCAGAGTAACTTGGTTCATTATTTACTGAGCTGTTTCCTGTCTATTTATGAGAATTTGTATGAAAGGTAATGGATACTATAATAGCTTGTTGCATAGGCTTTTACAGGGCTGTAGTTAGTGACAGTTAATTGCTTCCTGTCTGTGTGAAAAATCAGACAGACCAGAATGGTTCCAAACATTATGTTGGATCCTTGGACAGGGTTGAAAGGAGAGGCCATTTCCTAAATACATTGATGGCTTGTGGAATTGGTCCTTTCTTGTAACTTTTTGGTGTCTGTTTTATTGGCATATCTGTAACGGTCATTGCCTATGAAAACCTACCCTTTCCGCCACCTTCTTATCACTTGATATGTGACTAAGACTTATGCATTTATCGTTGCAAAAGAATGGGTTGACTGAATTTGAATAAGTGAATAGCGCGAATGGAAAATTTTCTTCGTGAGAACAAGATAAATGATGGAACTTGTGGTTTCTAGATCCATCAGGTCCACAGCCAATGCGCTTATGTTCATTGCAGTCACAATTTTGAAACCCTACACAAGTGGCATCACATGGGAACCATTCTAAGTTCACTCACAAAATTATCGGTCAAGTCCCAAACCCCCATTCTCAATTAAGGTGGGGCACTTTTTTTGTTTCTTTTTATTTATTTATTTATTTTTTTGGGGCAGGGTGGGGAGTCGAGGCTGGTGACACTGGGTGGAGTGTGGAGTCTGAGAAGCGGGAAAAGGTGGATGAGGACAACAAGTAGTGGACTTAAATTTCATGACAAGGGGATGGTTGTGACAAGACAAAGACATGACAAGCTTGGTTGTAGGACTCATGAGTGGGGAGAAGAAAGGAGATGGCCTGGAAAAGGGTTTATGCCTCCTTTTTCTAGATCAGTAAACGAGAATTTTATCATTGATATAGATAGGCATAGCCAAGTACACGAGACATTTACAAGAATGACACTAAGCATGAGTGTCTAGCGATACAACAAAATCATGGATATTCAAGCCATTAAAATCGATTACAATCAACCGATGGAGTAAGGTATTAAAAGAAGAGTTATAACTATAAGCTCATTCATTAACCCCAAGGGGTTGGCCCAAGTGGTGAAAGCCTTGGTCTTGAGGTATCACTCCCTTCAAGGTTCAAATTACAATACTTCATGGGTACAAACAATCCTTTGGGGCCACACTCCCTGGTGAAAAGCTAGCAATTTAATTAGTTCGGTGTAGGGAAACTTTCGAGGGTGTGGCGTACGAGATTGGTGTTTACTCTGTAGCGGTGGATCCGAAGGGCTTTGGCTTGGAGAGGTTCCCCAACATTAAAAAAAAAAAAAAAAGCATTCATTGATTGCTCATGATCTTCGAAACTTCTTTCATTCCTCTCCCTCCAAAGACAACAATAGGCAAATTGGGACCATCTTCTATATTGCCATGATCAGAGCATTACCATGCAGGCCTTTTCAACTTGCTAGGAAGTCAACCACCCTTCCGAGCATCACTCAAACTAGCCCCACTCTAGCAAAAAATTCATTCCATAGAATCATGGCAACCTCACAGTAAAGTAGTGAGTGATCAACGGTAAATTCATTTAATGCTCTAGATAGGGCTGTACACCGATGGGTTCGGCGTTAGTTTCGGCGCCAAACCAAGACACCACTAACATCTGCCATGAGTCTATTAAACCAACCGAAACCAAGGGTTTGGGGAGAGAAAACCGATCATATTGGTTTTGACGTGTGTCAGTGCGATCTTCGTTCTACCATCAGCGTCTTAGGTGAAGGAGGAGGAACTAAGGAAGAAGGAAGAAGCGTCGTGCCGTCGTCTGCCATGGAAGAAGAAGAAAGTTACAGAGAGGAAGAAGACGATGCGGGGAAGAGGGGTGGGGTTATTAATTCTTTTTGAAACGGTGCCGTTCTATTATATTTTTTTTTTAACATCCAGGCCCTAAATGACGCCGTTTCACTTATTTAAGTGAAACGACGCAGTTTTATATACATATATTCCAAAAAAATATAAATAGACCGGATCGGTCGGTTCAGCGGTTTCCCGGAGGTTCAAACCGGTGCCAAACTGCCAATGTCGGTTTTCCTTCGATTCCTCTCGCCCATCAACCGGTTCTTTGCCAATTCTGTGCTTTGGCGGTCGGTCTAATTAGTTCACGGCCGGTTTGATCGGTTCCTGTACACCCCTAGCTCTAGAGACTTATTTTTCTCTTCACCAATATAATATTTTCCTTTGACCCCAATATTCAGCCCCTAACATATTCAGCTTTGGTAGGGGCTGAATATGTTTTCAACCTTAACAATCACAATGTTGATAGTCAGCACTGTCATTGTATTTGGACATTCTGCAAATACCTAGAGGTTGAATCATCTTTTCTGCATGGGTTATAAGCTTGTTCTCTGGGCCACTTTTCCTTTGCACTGCTCTTATAGCCTTTAATGGGCTAAACTTACATGATTTCTTGTATCTTTTCCACTTCTAAATAGGCATTTCTCTTGTATACTTCTGATGTACTTTGGTTGTGTCGTTTGTGCTTTTTAATAAAGATTTCTCACCTAAAAAAAAAAAAAACGTGTTCTCTGCTCTTTTACCCAGACATAACTTATGGGACAGCAATCTGAACTTAAGGGGGTCATTCTGGTTTTCTTCCTTTTCAATGTCATGAACAACCTGGGTTGTAAAATTTGTAAGTTATGCCTTTGTCAGGCATGGGATCTCTATTATCACGTATTCAGACGGATAGATAAGCAGCTTCAAAGTCTTACCACCCTGGACCTGCGGGTAAGCGGAATCTCTATTTTCATTAGCTGTTTTTTTCCCACCATTATAATTGCATTTACAATTTTTTTCAACAAATGCAAAATAGTCTGTCTCCCCGGAGTTGTTAGAATGTCGCGATTTGGAGCTAGCTGTTCCTGGGACATATCGAGCTGGTAAGTTTAAGAGTATATTTTCATTAAGACGTATTGGTATTAGACCTTTAAGTTAATGTCCAATATATACACCTTTTTATATTTCAGATTCACCAGTGGTGACAATTGCGTCGTTCGCACCTCAGCTCGGTATTATACCATCTAAACAGCGGCCTCGGAAATTGACAATTCATGGGAGTGATGGTGATGATTATGCCTTCTTGCTAAAGGGACATGAAGATTTACGGCAAGATGAACGTGTCATGCAGGTAAGTTCAGGTTTCTGGGGTTAAGCATATCTTGCTTCTGTTGTCTGTACTCTACAGAGTTGAGTATAAAAATAATCCTTTGGTTTTACTTTTTTTTTTTTTATAGGTAATAAGAGATTTTATTCCAAGTAAATAGGCATAGCCCAAGTACACAGGAAGTAGACAAGAGAATACACCCAAATATAAGTTAAAGTAAAACAAAACTAAGACAAAGCATTACAAATATTCCCGTCCCTTACAAGGTTTTTCACCCAAAAATTTAAAGTACTAAAGAAAAAATCCCTGAATTCCTCCATAGTACGTTCACAATCTTCGAAACACCTCTCATTTCTCTCTAGCCATAAACACCAAAACAAACACAAGGGAATGATCTTCCACGCTGCTGCACTGCCTCCACATCCCACTGAACCTTGCCAGCTAGCCAAGAAGTCCACCACATGCAAAGGCATCACCCAAGCAATGCCTATCCTTGCAAATATCTCATTCCACAAGACCGTCACCACCTCACAAAGAAGGAAAAGGTGGTTAATATATTCGTCATCTTTTTTACACATAAAACACCAATCAATTACAAATAAACCTCTTTTCCTCAAATTATCTGTGGTTAATATTTTCTCAAGCGACACCAACCAGCAAAAAAATGCAACTTTACTAGGCACCCTTGCTCTCCAGATACATTTCTAGGGGTATATTTTATCACCATGACTATTTAACACCTTGTAAAAAGATCTCAATGAGAATCTGGAATTATGATCATGTATTCACAGCTTCCTATCCTCCCTGTTCTGATCAATCTTCATATCATATAATTTTACAAAGAATTCAGTAGCTTCATTCACTTCCCAGTCCTGTAATTCTCTAGTAAATTCCACATTTCAATGCATCATATTATTAGAAAACATATAAAAGTCAGCCCCTTTGTTTCTAGCAATCATGAAAAGGTTAGGATATGCAAATTTAAGAGCTAAATCCCAGCACCAAACATCATGCCAGAAAAAAATATTTGTCCCGTTCCCCACTTTGAAATTAATGTTTTTGACAAAGTCCCCCCATCCCAACCGAATAGACTTCCATAATTCCACCCCAAACACCCGTTTTACACCAATTCCCCCACATCCTTCCATATTTAGCATCCACAATCTGCTTCCACAATGCAATACTCTCTTTGTTGTACCTCCAAAGCCACTTCTCAAGAAGGGCTTTATTAAAAAGCTTTAAATTCCGTATGCCCAATCCTCCACAAGACACCAGGGTACAAACCTTATTCCAGCTCACCAAGTAATATTTTTTTTCCTCCCCAATACCATCCTATAAGAAATTCCTAAAAATTCTCTCAATTCTTTTTACTACCCCCATAGGTATAGGAAAAAGAGAGGAATAAGTCGGTAAATTAGACAATGTGGTTTTAATCAATGTAACTCTGCTCCCTTTTGACAAATAGACCTTTTTCCAACCAGCTAGTCTCCTCTCAATCTTCTCAATCACCCCATCCCAAATAGACACTGATTTTCCAAGATATTTCATAGGTAAAGAAGTTACCTTACAGCCCAAAATATTGGCCAGATTGAAAATATTTCTGACTGTACCCACTGAAACAATTTTAGACTTAGTTAAATTGATTCTAAGCCCGGAGACAGTTTCAAAACATTACAATAAGGCTCTTAAAGCTCGAAGATGATCCTGGTTAGTATCACTGAAGATTAAAGTATCATCTGCTAAGAGTAAATGAGAAATAGTGATGCTATCACCCACCTTGAAGCCCGACACAAAACCCCCCTTCCATGGCTGCTTCAATCATACGACTCAAGGCATCTATAACTAAGACAAATAGGAAAGGAGATAAAAGGTCTCCTTGCCTTAAACCATGGGAGTTGCTGAAGAATCCAACCGGAGAACTATACACCAAAATAGAGAATTTGGCCGTCGAAATGCAATGTCTTATCCACAAGCACCACTTCTCCCCAAAACTAAATCTCCCAAGCAAGGAAGGAAGAAAATCCCAATTGACATGGTCAAAAGCCTTTTCCATATCCAATTTGACTAAAATTCCAAATTACCCCATCCTTTTTCTACTTTCCAAACACTCATGAGCAATTTAAGATCGAGTCAAAAAATTTTCTTCCCCTCACGAATGCATTTTGAGACTTTGTTATAATCTTATCCATAACCACACTTAGGCAGTTAGCTAAAACCTTTGAGATGATCTTATACACCCCATTTACCAAGCTAATAGGGCAAAAATCCTTCATTTCTACAGCACCGCCTTCTTAGGAATAAAAGCAATGAAAGTTGTGTTAAAACTCTTTTCAAATTTCAGGAAGGAATGGAATTCATCAAATACTTTCATAATATCATCCTTCACAATATCCCAGCAAGCTTGGAAAAATGCCATGGAAAAACCATCCGGGCCCGGAGCCTTATCCTTGGACATTCATCTAACTAAATCAAGAACTTCATCTTCCTCAAAGGGTCTCTCTAACCAAACTGCAGAAAGATGATCAATGGTATCAAAAGCCAGCCCATCTAACTTAGCTCTCCATGAAAATTCTTCCCGAAAAAACTTATCATAAAAATTCACAATATGATCTTCAATCTCCTTCTTGTCACAAGTCACATTGTCACCTACATGAAGAACTTCAATGGCATTATTTCTTCGATGAGAATTTGCCATTTTATGAAAGAATTTTGGACATTTATCTCCTTCCTTTAGCCATAGAATTCTGGACTTTTGCCTCCATGAAATTTCTTCCATAAGCGTAAATTTTTCAACATCTGCCAGCACTCCTTTCTTCCTCTCCTTTTCTTCAAAGGATATTGTATCCATCAACTCCCTTTCCTCCGAACTGTGCAACTGTTCCATAAGAAGTAATCTATTGGTTTTAACATTGCCAAAAGTCTCCGCATTCCATCTCTTCAAATCTTTTTTGAGCTCCTTAAATTTTCCAACCAAGATAAAACTGGTAGCGCCAGTAAAATGATAAGAGGCCCACCACCTTCTTACTCTTTCAACAAAACCTTCCTCCAACCACCTATTTTCAAATTTAAAGGGTTTTTTCCCACTAATAATGCCCCCACAGTACAACATAACAGGATAATGGTCAGAAACTATTCTTAAGAGACTGAAACCAAGAATCTGTCCAAATGTGACCATACTCTCCCATTTGACCACATGTAATCTCCTCCCGCCATAGGTAAATCAATCACCTGCAACTCAGAAATGAGTTCTGAAAATTCAGACATAGCTTTAGTAATTGCCGAGTCCCCTACTCGCTCATATTAAAGTCGCCTCCAAAACACCACGGAAGATCCCACCAACTGCAAAGACCCGCGATTTCTTCCCACAATAAACTCCTACTAGAATCTAAATTTGGCCCATAGACACCAGCTAAAGCCCATTCGACGCCATCAACCACATTCTTAAAGTGGCAAGCCACCAAGAATTCTCCCACATAATGATCTACTACTTCTACAGCCCTCCTATTCCACATAACAAGAATGCCTCCCAAAGCTCCATTAGAGAATAACTCAACCCAACCCACGTAATTACAGCTCCATAAACTATGAACCACCGATTGGCTAACGACCTTCAATTTAGTTTCTTGGAAACAGATAATTTCAGCCTTCCACTGCCTTAACATATTTTCACTCGGAGACGCTTTCTATAATCATTCAGCCCCCAACTATTCCAAGAAATAATCTTAGGCTTCATGAGAAACCATTGACAGCTCTCCCTTTGCCTTTTTCTCTAAAGGCGCTCCCATCCTTGGATTTATAATTAATTGTTCATTCCAATCTTTTTAGCTCCCTCTCCTTTTTAGCAGCAGATCTAGCCAAAGCAGGATGCCCAACCTCAATAGCAACAAGTAGAGCTCTAAATTGCTCTTCAAATCCCTCTCAAGAGATGCCAACACAGTTTCTAATTTCTTCCACCTTCCTCAATACCCAGTTAGAAGAATTGCTAGACCAATTGATGCCTGGTTAAAAAAGCATTAAGGAACAGGATCAAGGTCTTCGTCAGATTAAAAAAAACTCTCCAGATTCACATGATTCAGAACTTTCACCTCCACCTATCATCAATTGCAAGTCAGAATTAATGAACTGAGTACAAGGAACCTGTGAGGTTGACTGCTCAGGCCCCTTTGCCCCCTCACTACCTTCATCTTCAACCTCAACAACTTCTCCAACTGCGGGAACAAAGGAGGAGATTACAACCCCCACATCAAGCGCAAAACTCGACTCCAGAGGATTCCCTGAAGAGCCTCCAACGTCCATCGCAACTTGCTGAACAATAGGATCACCTAACAGCTCTGTAGAATTAGTCACCTCAGCCTCCATGTAACACCCCGTTCCCGTAGGATAGAGACGCTACTAACAAACATGATAAAATACCCGGTAAAGAGACTCATTACTCTGAAATACCTCATTTATTGGAAAAAAAACTTAATCCTTGTGTAAATGACACTTATTCATCTCTAAGTCCTTATACTAAATCTACTCCTGGTCATCTAGCTCTGCATCATCATAATCACCATCTGTGGCAATCAACATAGAAGAAAACAAAAAGACAAACAACAAAAATGAGTCGAATACTCAGTAAATAATACATCATACCGTAAAATACTATCTAGCTTAGCATAAATTTGGTTTTTAAAGCCTTATCATAACTTTCATATAACATTCATGGATTAACATGTGCGGAAACATTCATAATCATGGCAAACATGAAGCGTGAATGCATGAGTAACTTGTTTATCTTGAATTGTACTTATTTCATGGTGAACCACACTTGAGTCCATGGCACCACATAACTTTTCATGTAGTGAAACACGCTTGAGTCCGTGTTTCACTTAACTTGCATAACATGAAGTGAAATATGCTTAAATCCGTATTTCACTTATCCTACTTGACGTGGAGTGAAACACGCTTGGGTCCGTGTTTCACTTACCCTGCTTGACATGGAGTGAAACATGCTTGGGTCCATGTTCACTTAACTTGCATGACATGGAGTGAAAGACGCTTGAGTCCGTGTTTCACTTAACTTGTGGTAACTATGCTTGAGTCCGTGGTACCGTCTTAGCATAACTGTGGTAAACACGCTTGGGTCCGTGTTACCTTAAAATGTTTATCTTTCTTGATGCATGATAATTTTCTTGGACTTCTTAGACTTTTCTAGCATGGCATATTCTTGTACATGGCATGGCATAACATGATATATTCTTGTACATGGTATAGTATAGTATGACATGGTCTAACATGATTTAATCATTTTATGACATTTCATGGCATGCATGATCTGAGAACTAATGAACATGTCATACATGATCTGGCTATTTATTACATGGCATACTTGACTTAAGTTATTGCATGAACAATACATGGCATATATGGTCTAAGTACTACATGAATGAAGCATGCATGATCTGGCTATTTTAATTCATAGAATACCTATCTTAAATTATTATATGATCATATCATGACTTCCATGTGATTTTAGTAACATTCAATCCATCAATCAACAATCCATAAAAGCATAACATATATATAGGCTTACTTTCATGTAAATCATCGTAATTCATAGAAGTTCGTGAAAGCGATCTAACCTTGACTTGGCTCTTAGCGCAACGTAGATAACCATCAAAACCATATCATATTATCATACCCAATTATAATATTTACATTACGCGTACATTTGTATAATCATACTATTTACCTCTTAGCGCTGCTTCCGAAATCTCACGTCGTAGCTCGTGACATATACGAGGCACTAGACGTTACTAATCTTTCTAGAAAACGTGTCGTAACAATCTAATTACTTAAAATCTTACCATAGAGATAATTTAATAAATAAGTAATTAATAAAAAGAATAAATATAATCATAACATAACTAAATAATTTCTAACTGAATTAACCTAAATTCTAGGTTCGTATGTTACACTCCAAACCTGTCGGAAAATTGTTGGGAAACTCCCAAACCTGTCAATGTTTTCTGTGAAGAGGTGCACACGCCGCCGGTGACCCATGCTGTGAAGTTGGTCCAGGTCGCAGATCCACCATGGGCTTGGGCTAGCGTAGCTCACTTCCCGGGCTGGAAGAACATTGAAACCCAACTCCAGACTGCTTCTGTCGAGCAACGGGCTTCTTGGATGGGCCTTGCACAAGCCCGGATCCTTAGGAACCTTAGATCCCATCTGCCTCCCCTTTTCCTCAACAAGCCCATTTGAAATACTAGAAGAAGCCAGGCCCAGTCCCTCATTGGTTGTCTTCAACATCGATTCCAGCCTGTCCGTCCAACCAAGGAGTTCTCCCCGCACATGCCAAAAAGATCCTTCGACTTCACCAAGTTTCTGCAACATCACGGGATGCCAACTGTCTCCTTCATCACCAGAATTTCTCCAGTTTCCTTCCTTCAACCCAACATTCATAATCCTCTCCCTGGACACTACCACATCTTTATTGTTAAAACCTTTTCCATGAAGGCAGACAAATTAGGAACTGTTCGCGAGGAAGAAACTCCTCTTTGAGGATTAACCGTATTCATCTCTTTACCTTTAGCATCCATCTTAGCAGTACCCTTGTTAATAACATCTCTGTTTCCAGGGGCAGAAACAGAGGAATTTGAACCGACAATCTCCATTGTTTTCCTAGCAAACCTTTCCCACCCACTTCCAATCCTCCCTTCAGGAATAACAATAATTTTATTTCCCATACCACTGCCGAACTCCAACAATTTCACAAACCTGCCAAACGAATTTTGACAGACTTGGATCAAAAAGACTCTATTACCATCCCTTTTCGTCTGATACAGGGCCCCTATTACTTGAAAACTCCAGACTTCCCTCAACCACCTTGGCCAACCAGATCACCACCTCCCTACTGAGGTAAAGGGCCTTCGTAAACTTATTGCATTTTTCGACAATACTGAAGAGTTTCCCCTCGATTCTTCTGATCACAAAAAGCTTGGCTTCAATCCAAAAACTACTCTCAATCGACATCATCCTCCAGCAAAGATTAAACAGTATAAAGCAAAAGAGAAAGGAATAGAAATGAGAAAGACAAGCGTGGAGAGATTAGAAATTATTCCCAACAAGAAGCATCGGGAATAGAAGATGAATGGTCATAGAGAAGGAGGGAAGAGAGACGACTTTTGGGCATTAGTTGATTTTACTCCTACATTCTTCAACTTTATGATTTTACTCCTTGAGTTTTATAATTTTATCAATTAAGCCCCTCTGTTAGATTTTCGTTTCTTTATTGAATGGAAATCTTAGGAAGCAACCTAATTGGTAAGACTGTAAAACTCAAGGAGAAAAGTGATAAAATCAAAAACCCAAGAAGTAAAAAGATAACAGTGTAAAACCAGCAACTGATTTAGTACTAAACCCGTGTCTACATAAATATCCCTATTTTCTACTTTTGTCATGCACAAACATATCCTGACATATTTGATCTTGCCAGCTTTTCGGTTTGGTGAATACTCTGTTGGAGAATTCTTGGAAAACTGGAGAAAAGGATCTATCTATTCAACGATATGATGTCATTCCCTTATCTCCAAACAGTGGATTGATTGAGTGGGTCCCAAATTGTGACACCCTTCACCAGCTCATTCGAGAGTACAGAGAAGCCAGAAAGGTCAGTTGAAGCTTTGCCTCCCTCCCTTCCTTTGGGTGTGATTTGTATTTGCCAATGTTATAGTGTGATTGCATGGGCTTTGGGGACAGGTGCTATTAACTGGCTTTATAATTTTGAGTCCTAGTGCATGGATCATGAATGCATTGGTTTTAGAGTTGCTGCGTCGTTTTTGAAATAACATTCCATGGTTTCAGATTGCTCTGAATCAAGAGCACAGAAATATGTTGAGTTTTGCCCCAGATTATGATCATTTGCCACTCGTTGCTAAAGTGGAAGTGTTCGAGTATGCCCTCGAAACTACTGAAGGAAATGACTTAGCCAGGGTATTTATTCTTCCTCTCTGTGTTTATATCTTTTGTTCTGCTGTTACTATAGTCCACAAGCTGCATAGAACTGGCTTTTGACAGGTTCTTTGGTTGAAAAGTCGGACTTCTGAGGTATGGCTTGAGAGGAGGACAAATTATACTAGAAGTTTAGCAGTCATGAGCATGGTATGTGTTTACCTTGTACCATCTTTCATGTTCTGATTCTTCTTCTCTCTTGCATGCTTCCCATGCTTTTGCGTTGTGCCTAATCTATGTATCCTCCCTTAACACCTTCCCCCTCCCCCTGAGAGAGAAGCTCAGTCCATTTTTTTTTTAAAATTTGCATCTCTAGAGTGCTTATATATATTGAGGCTTCACAACTTTTTCACCAGGATGGCAGCAAGTTTATATATATGTATATGCTCGTTTTTTTTAAGTTTTGAAGTGAGCTAAATATAGTTTCTCTTATTTCAGGTTGGTTACCTTCTTGGCTTAGGTGATCGTCATCCAAGTAATCTTATGCTACACCGCTCTAGGTACCATATAGTAAAGAAAAAAATTTGGTGTGCTTTTATTTAATTTTTCCAGCATCCTACATTTTAGTGCTCTGATGCAGTGGCAAGATCTTGCACATTGATTTTGGAGACTGCTTTGAAGCTTCAATGAACCGGGAGAAGTTTCCTGAGAAGGTATTGTCATTTTTTGGTATAATGCCTCAAGTTTTGTGGATTTTTCTAGTTTGCAGTTCTTATATCTTGGAATTCACCATATAGGTACCCTTCCGCTTGACTAGAATGCTTGTGAAAGCTATGGAGGTTAGTGGCATTGAGGGCAACTTCCGTTCAACTTGTGAAAATGTGATGCAAGTTCTCCGAACAAATAAAGATAGTGTCATGGCTATGATGGAGGTAGATTCCTGTTTTTGCTTCTGTAAGCTTTGCTCCTAGAACAAGTTCATTTTCCAAATCAAATTACTGGAAGGGAGTGTGGGATGCGCTCCCAAATACAGATTTGCAAAAGGCTTGTCTCAAGTACACAGGATATAAACAAGAGACACCTATCTACGTACAAGAAGTTAGAAGGATAAACTATTGTATGGGTAAATATCATTTAGTTTAAAGGAGCAATGGTTGTGGGGTATAAATAATTTGCTGATATATGGATAATAATTAGGTACAAAAGAGTTATACATCCTGCAGTTAGCTGTTTGTGAGGGGGGAGCTTGAGTGTGGTTTGAATCCTCAAAGAAATAGCAAATATTGCTTATTTGAAATGATAGAATAAGGAAGCTGATTCTAAGGTACAATTCAGGCCTTTGTTCACGATCCTCTTATCAATTGGCGTCTTTTCAACTTCAATGAAGTCCCACAAATTGCAGTGTTTGCGAGCACTAATGCCCCCACTGTTGTGAATGCTGAAGACTCTGCTGCAAATAAAGAACTTCCTCAACCTCAACGGAGCGCTTTTGAAAGGGAAATCCTTCAGGTAATTTTGAATCTTAATTGTAAAATACTGTTAAATGCTTTTACTGAATTGTTCTCATAATTATCAGTTTCTTGTGCCAGGCTGTTAATCAACTCGGTGATGCTAATGAAGTCTTGAATGAGCGTGCTGTAGTTGTAATGGACCGTATGAGTAATAAACTTACTGGACGTGACTTTTCTCCAGTATCCACCAGTTCTATTCAACACGGTGTTGACCAGGCCACCTTAATTTCTGGAGATACCCGTGAAGTTGATCACGGATTGTCTGTTAAACTGCAAGTTCAAAAGTTGATTATCCAAGCTACATCACATGAAAATTTGTGCCAAAATTATGTCGGGTATGATGTTGCATTTTTTTTCTCTGCTCTTATTTTATACTCATTCAGTGCTCTCTTTCCCTTTAATATATTTCTTCACCATGAACCTTTGATCTATTATTGCCGAAGCAAGGTAAATACAGTTACCAATTTGCAGTTGGGGATCATACCTGTGTCAGCCATTAGTTTTTCAAATATTCACAGGGCTAATGATGCAAAAGATGTTGAACTGGTTGTTCTGTCCATTGAAACTCCTTGAATTACCTGCAACTGACTACATGTTGAATAGCGTTTAATCAACTATGAATTTAGGAAATTCTGCTATCTAATAATCGCTACTTATTTGCCTATTTCAGGTGGTGTCCTTTTTGGTAAGCGGAAAACTGTTGTAAATATTGTATATATTTTGTACAGACCTGGACCTTTTGATGAAACCTTTTGCTACTACTCAATTATTTTATTATTGTATAGACGCAATTCCAATCAAGAAAACCTGCATCATTTTTCATCTCATCTTTGCTCTCAAGATTTGATTTGCTCCAGAAGTTTATGCTCCTTGTAAATATTCAAACTGGCTCGAGTTGGAGGCTAAAATGGTCAAAAATTCCCAATTTTTGGGAAGGAAATTAAACGTAGCAAAGCTTTAGATCAATTTCCCAGTTAGAATTGAAGTTCATTAGCGACCAAAGGTCAACTATTTTTGTCCCCTCTTTCCTGGTCGTGGGAAAAATATGATCATGCATGCAGCATTTGAAGGTTTGTGAGCCTTCAAGTGACCAATTACAGTAAGCAGTGGATGCAACATTCTGAGTACAGATAATCCCGTCTAATGATCCATGGGATAGTTTTGAATGGGAGAAGAGAAACTCATTTAAGAAAAAAAAAAAAAAAAAAAGGAACTTTGTGGGGAGAACTTGAGAAGACTAAAGGATGAGTTCCCCCTTCAATATAATGAGTTTTGCAGACCATGGAAGACTCGTAAATCACTTCTCAAACTTCCCAAGGATTCGAAATCCTGAATGACTGGTAATCAACAGCTCGGTTTCATAATTGTAGGCAGGGCTGTAAGTGAATCAGTCTGTTCAATAGCCTATTCGGTATTCGTTCGGTTAAATTCGAATCAAATTTGACTCGTAAAAAAAAAAAAAACTTATTTGTGAAAATAGATACTATCTCGATTTGTAAATGACACATACCTGACAAAATTTAATTCAACTAAGGCTTGTTTAGGCTCACTCGTTTATACTTGAGTTGACTTGTTAGTTCGACTCGATTAAAACACATTCATATATTGATAAATATATACATATATTTATATATGTAAATATATAATATGTATTCTAATTACTTATGTCTATATAGTAAATATACTTCATGGGTATATTTTATAATTTGTATAATAATTAGTCGATAAAATTTAATAATTTTATATACTAGTATGTGGGAACTATATATGAAATAGATATATGTTATTATTAAGTGTGTGTATTAATAATATATGTAGGCATATAATATATTATTATTATGGATAAATATCAACTAGTTAGATATTAATTATTTATAAACTTTTTAAAATTTTATAATTTAATAGAAGTTCTACTTGTTAGTTATATAAATTTAATATTAGTTCTTTTTATTTATTTATTTAATTTATTAATTATTAAATCTTATTAAAAAAAAAATAATTCGAGCTCGAGCTTGAACTTGACTCGACTCAAACTCATTTATGGGACGAGCTCGAGTTGAGAGTTTATCTTATCGAATCGAGTTTGAACAAAGAATTAAAAAAAAAAAATCTCAAGCTCGAGATCGAGCTCGAGGTCGAGTATTTTGAGTCGAGCCAAGCTCGACAAGTCAAAAAACGGCTTGATTAAACTCGATTATAGCCCTAATTGCAGGCTCCGGTTTTTGAACTCGAGGTTATGAAAAAGGCCAGGCTTCAGATAAATACTAGGAAATACCAAGAGAAAAATATACACAGGAAATCGGCACCACCCACAGTTTATATCATCAAGAATAAATGCGACATATAACGATTTGAAATTGTATAACCCAAAAAAGCTAATAACACTAACATAAGCGAAAAAGACTAAGGAAAGAAAGAAGTACAAAAGACAGGTAAAAAAAAGATAAAAAGCAAAGGACTAGTTATATTGAAAAGCTTCGCCTGTTCATTGATTACTGGATTCACCATGTCAAGAAATTCTGTTGGGGAAGGAAGGCAGGTAGAATTCAATCCATTACGAGAAAAGAATCGGTGACTGCCCCAACTTTTGTCTCAAATGGAAGTTTATGTGGACACACGAACACCACATACTCGCTCATTTTGGCCTAGAAACAGTAAGGGAGTATCAGAAATATAAATATAGCATAATGGTTTCGCTGAGAACCTATGTGTACATGGTAGTGGCTTGAGCAGAGGGCATTTCATACCAGTCAGTAAATATTAGATTTGACTGTTCTTCAATTTCCCAGTTAGGCCAACCCCTGCAAGAAGCATCATAACATTTTGCTTCCAGCAAAGCTCAGAAGGAAATCTGTAAATATGTGCTCGTAGTCCGGCATTTTCCCGTACCCTGCAGTGGTTTCAAAAAGTTGTTCAACCACCACAGTCTGAATGCAATCCTGGCATATAAACTAATGCTTTCATAGATTTTAAAACCGTTCTGAAGTCATTTTGCATTAGTCTTAAGCAAGTTTTACCATTCAAGCATCCTCCTAATCTATGCCCATTCCCATTTTACAGCAAAACAAAAGATGTCAATACCACTCCCACAATAGATATGAACTGTAAACATGTTGGAGAGCATTGCAATTCAACGGTTACAGTCTTGCAGAATCCAGAAATGAAACAACGGTATCAACCTAAATTGAATTGAGAACATAGAGTAAATTTGACTTCAATCCAAATAGGTTATACTTGCCAGGAAAGTAGTTGATGTCAATGACATAAAATACATCTCTGGTCCCATGCTCTCGAATTATATCCATATTGAACAACCGAAGACCCTAGAAAATAGAGCATAACAAAGTCAATAGGAACAAAGAATGACCTATTTATGGTATATATCACCACAAATAACAATAGGTTGAACAAGGAACAATTACCAATCGGGGACGGAGCTCCCTTGCAAGCTTCTCCAGCAGAAGTCGTGGAGGATGTTCTGCATTATAATATTACATGAAGTAGAGTGATGAGAGCTGTTAGGGCCAGCCAACTTATGAGAGAGCTCATTGCATGCCTCAGACACTTAAAAATCACTTAATTGGATCATAAGATTGATGAAATAATATCAGACTGCTTTACAAATGAACAAAAAAAAAAAAAAAAAAAAAGAGTGGATCAACCACTGTATCACTTACCCATTGAATTCTCATTTCTTGTATGTTAGAACTACCCTATTAATTGAGCTATAATTAATAAAAGAGAATTTAGAAATGTGTCACATATCAAAATAACAAAGTGTACTCTAAATATGTATTAACTGAGTTTTTTATGACAAGAAATTTGGGAACGAAACAATCAGACACAATTATCTCACCAGCAACACTAGGTTCCAGATCTGCATCATCTGCAGAAGCTGAAGCGGATGAAACCCTTGGGAAAGGGAACACGCCAGCAACTTTTTCTAGCTCATGCTTACTGAAATTAGGTAGAGAGAAACGCCTTACAACCTTTATGATTTCCCCAACAATGTAAACTTTGAAGAGAATGCCACCTAACAGTAAGGCAAATGGAAAATAAATAAATAAAATAAAATAAAACTTCAATAGTGGGTTAATTGAAAATGAAGGCATTCATGCAAACATATACCATGGTTAACAAACTCCTGAAGAACCAGAGGAGGTTCAAGTTCAGCAAGGGAGAACTGATCATAAGCAAGAAACAGTTCATGTGACTTGGTACTTCCATCCACAACCAAAGGCTTTACAACTGAAATATAATTAGACACGGGATGCATTAAAAAAATATGAAGTTAGGACACCCCCATACCATAATGATTATAGCAAGTATACAAATCCTATATATATATATATATATATTACCCACCCACCAACTGGTTGTCTCAATTTTAAGTGGTTTATGGTCAAACAAGACAGATCCACCAGCTACCAAGACAAAACCCAATAAGAAAATTGAGCTTAGAGGATCTAAACACTAAATCAGATACCGGTGGTTCCCCCCACCCCAGCCCCAATTCAAAGTGAGGAAAAAAACAGCAAAACATACCCAGTGGCAACTTTAACCCAGCTTTATTAACTTCATGAGGAATAGACGATGGATCTTTTGAAATGACCAGCTGCCTTGGAACACCAACCTTGCCTGAAAGAACAGTTAACGATCAGTGCAAAACTTAGCCCTTACTAACTATGAGCACTAGAGCACTACTTCCAAAAATAAAATAAAATGAAAAGGAAACAAAATAGATAATTCTCACAGTTCACTAGAACAGTAGAGGATTACCATGGCAGTCAGACAAGTTTAAATCTGCCACATCCTGAAGCATGGACTGACGATTGTGCAGATGTTCTATGGCATCTGGAGGATCAAGGACTGTCACTTCAGGATGTTTTTGCCTGTAATCCTTCCAAAGGGAAAGGAAAAACAGAAAAGAGAAAAGTAAGTACCACTCTAAGGGCACAACAAATGTTAAGATGACGATCATGATGAACTTATTATGATCATCATGATTATGGTGGTAATGATGACTAAAGTTACTGCGCTCTATCAATGAATTGAAAGAAATCATGAGTAGATTGCATCCGTATATATCATACTACAAGCTGTATGTCAAGAAAGTGCAGTATCACGAGTTCGGCTTCTAGTACAATGTTAGATGGAAAAACACAAGTATCGAAGAGTATAGATGGATAAACCTCAATGATGTTGCACCAATCCTTTCCTGACAACTGGAAAGAACATAAGGCTTATGAGTCATTTAGTTGAGTATTAAATATGTATTATCAACATAAAATGGAAAAGATATAGAAAAAAAAAAACAAAGAAAGAAAGAAAGAAAAAGGAAGGTCAAGCAATGGCATGATGACCAGTTTATGGTCAAAACACCATACACGACCAATCACAAAAGTAGCTTAACAATAAAATGGTCATTCTACAAGTGGAATAATAAGAGGCTTGCAAAGAAGAAATATTCTCTAACCTTATGCAAAACAACATCAAAAGGACCTTGATCTGACAGAGGCCTGTTTAAATCAATGGCTACAAAGAATATCCCCTTATTCCTACAGCACAAAATCCAACATTTTGTAGGTCAGGCAACAGTCCAGGAACTTCAGTCATCGAAGGATAAAGCTTCCTTCATTCATGGCACACTCAACAAAGAAAGTTAAATAATAGTTTTCGCTTCTTCCCAGCTAAGAGAGAATACATTCAACTAAACACTCAACAAAGCATTTCAGGTCAAATGGCCAGCAAACTGTTTCCATTTATTTATGCCAAACTTAAAAGCAACAACCTACAATTAAGCTACTTAAACATTATGGATAGCAATGATCTCATAAGTGATGTATATCAATGCTAATTTCCATGCAGTATGAAAGGAACAACCAGGAACAATATATTTATGTCAAAATAAAAGGTTCCAAATAATGCCAGTTGAGGCTCCAAACTGCTGACACATATCACTGTGAACAACAAAAGTTATCGGGGACAGTGTACAAAAATTAGTATATGATAAAAGGAAAATTCTTCTGGTCATCCTCACAGTTTATATTTATTTTAATTTTTTTAATTTTTTTATAATAAATATGTAGTATGTGGATGATAAATAGAATAATTCAATTAGTTTAATAAGAATAAAATGAAATAAAAATATAAAAAATAATATTTTAATATATAAAGTGTGTGGTGTGGGATGACGTGTAGCCTTCCTCCCGATAAAATATATAAAATGTTCTCATACAGATGTACTAGTTCCGTTGGCTGGGAGCACAAGCCGATAGACCAAGCAGTTAATATACCACAAAGAACAATGCTAAAGCCACCGAAAAAGTGAACCCTCCATTGTACAATAGTGCAAATTATATATATTAAATTTTAAAACTTTAAATTTCTTTAAACATTTTTTTAATAAATAAGAAGATATTTTATTAATATAAAGTATAAAGCCTTTAAACATTCGAAAAACAATTGCAAATTCATGAAAATCTCTTTCTTAACCTAAGTAAACAAAAAAATCCGTCACTTTTGGAACGCACCATTGTCGGTGGCCCAAGCATTTCCCTATCACAAAACACAAATTGCAGGAAATCTTTGGACACATTGGTAAATAACCACGCTAGACAGGAAAAACCCAATATTCTACAGTAAAACATCGATTTTATAATAAATTAAAGTGTGGTTGAGATGAGATAAAATAATTTTAAATAAAAATTAAAAATTGAATAAAATATTATTAAAATATTATTTTTTAATATTATTATTATTTTAATATTTTAAAAAGTTATATTATTTATTATATTTTAAATAAAAATTTTAAAAAAATTATAATAATAAAATGAAATAAAATGAAATATTTTTATCCACTAAATGGGGCCTAAGCATAGAAACTACAGGACAAGGCAACAGGATTTGGCTTGGGATTCCTCATTTGTGAATTTAAGTTAGGTTTGAGTATTGAGAAAGAAGAATTAATATTGTGAATAGTAATTAAAAAATATGTAAAAAATAATAATAAAATATTAAATAATAATAAAATAATAAATAATAGTAAAATATATTAAGAAGTGTGGAGCTAATTTCGATATCGGAACACAGCCGTCAAACGGCATATATGGTAGAATATTCTCGTTTTATAAAAAGAACATAAACTCAATAAACAGTACCGGTGGACTTAAGATACCCAGAAGGGAACCGATGAGTCAATCCAAACAGTTGCCAAAATTGGTTCGCGAGAGTGATCGTCTCTCGCCACTATCGACAAAGACAACCACCGTTGCAAAAGCCGCTTCTGCCGAAAAGTATCGACTCCAAACAAATAAAGACATACATATTTCTATATGATAAAAGGGCCAATTTCAATGCGATAAAAGCTAATTATCAATTGTACAAATCTTGGAAATTTAATTGGAATAGATGGAAACAATGGAAGAATTTGTCAGGAAACGAATTGGTACGAGTGGAATAATACCGAGCGAGGCCTATAAGCTTTGGCTGCAAGAAGCTCTTCTTCTTTTTAGATGTCAAGGCGTATCCGACGAGGAGGTTTTGCGACTGTAACTGAGGGAACCCGATGCCGGTTGAATACGTCTGCGAATTCAAGCTCTCGGCCACCTTCTCCTCTTCCTCATCTTCTTCGATTTCACCGTTCAACCTCATGCCCACGGGAAATAAAAAAAGAACTCTAATTGCAGAGATCAAACAGGGGATTGGAATTCGTTTTCTTGCTCTCTCTTTTTTTCCTGTTATTTTCGTGTCGCTGGTGTTTGTTTTGTTCAGAAAGACTGGGATGGTTTGTTATGAAAAATTTAGAATGGAGTTGGGAGCGGAATGTTAATGAAATGAACCGACTCAACCTGGGAAAGATGGAATCTTTTCATCTTGTTCTCTTCCTGTCACCCCCTCTCTCTCAGCGTAGAGACTAGAGAGGTGCGGCTGGGTTTCACTCTCTCTCCCTAGTGCCTCTTCTTGACAATCACCTACAGAGAGACCCTCTTTCCATGTATATGTACTTAAAAGAGAGAAAGTAGGTGCGGGTATTTATATATGAAACAGAATATTCAGTTTGCACAGAGAGAGAGAGAGCCCTGGGGAGGGTTGGGTTGCCGAAGAGACTTGCACACTGAATACGGCAAGCTTCAGATACATAATACAGATAACTATGATTTGATTCATGAGGAAGCAATGTTTGGAAGCTTCGCTGGGATATTTTTCATTGATTTTCCTTGTATATATCCCTTCTCATTCTCATGCTACCCCAGGCCATTACAATGAAATTTCTTATCATAATTTTTTTTTTTTAAAAAAACATTTTTAATGCAAAATGTCTCAGTTTATGTCTATTTCTCCTTTATTTTAAATTTTAAAATTCTAAATTCCCCATAACACATCGAATAATAACCAACACGTTGGCTTATTTTGAAATAGACTGTTTAGGAAGTGAAATGGAGAACATTTTCTTGTCCAAGATACGTACGTAGGTTACGTATAGATTCTCGCTAGCAAGGATTTCATGAATTTCACATGGGAATCCTCTCATTTTTATTTTAAAACTATTGTTATCGTGTTGGCCGGAAAAGTTGGCAGCTGGGACGGTTTAACAAGCAGAGGTTTATATATAACCACAGATGCATGTTTTTTTTCGAAAGTGAACGCCGGCCCCATGCAAGCCCGTTTACGTCGATATGGAGTTTGCTGTGGAAATAAAATTATTTTTAAATTATTTTATTGTTATTCATAAATATTTTATTATTATATAAAAATAATATAATACTAGTTATTATTATTTACAAATGATTTGAAATATTTTTAACACCCAAAAGCAGCATTAATTAATCATTGAAGTATATCATAGATTAACGTGAGATTTTGAGAACTTCGAATTCACCAAATTAACATGAAGAAGCTTGAATTTACATGATAATATTCTCATCGAATCAAATCCCATTATCTATTTAAATGTAGGCAGGAAGATTTCATTCCCCCATTAATTACTCAACTTAATCTGCATGCCTGGCCTGTATTTCTTTAAAAATCATGTCGGCATGCATGATGATCCTCGTGGTGAACACCTTTTGGTATCAAAATTGGTGAATGGACAGCTGCCTGCTACATGCAGGGCAGGCATCTTTTATAGATCATGGGTATAAAGGTTTCGGTATCAAAATGCATGGAAGTGGACAACCTGCGGGCAGCATCTAATTTGCCGTATATATGCAGCTAGGGTTGTAGAATCAAAAACTGATAAACGAACGAGCTTGATCGATCCCCGTGAGCGGATTCTCTTATCTTTTTTTAGCTGCTAATTCATGTTATACAGGTCGTCAAGTTGCGCGTTGAATTTGCAAAACTTGCAACTTATGCATCATCTGCATGCATCTAAATTAAAACATCATCTCTGTCGTCAACTTCCAAATCACCCCAAAAAGCGAATACATAGTACGTACCAAAATCATGTGAAAGCCTTTGGAATTATGGGGTTCCTAGCTAATTGGTATGCTTACTACGATCGAAACTCTCTTAAAAAAGTGCATTCCCAACAAAACTAAAATGTCAACAAAACTCAGACATCAAATAAGTAAAGGAAGTAGACAATGTTAATATTGATGATGCACCTCCAAATACGTCCCAATCAAGATGAGACAATGGCAGTTTACATAGGAGTGCAATAAGCATGCTTGAGACAGATTAAAAAAATCATCATAAAAGGAGACTCTTCAAATGTCATTAATAGTATAAACCAATCACATAAAATAAACAATTGGAAAGCAGAAGAAATAGCAAGAGACGCGCGTACACCAGATTCTTGCTAAAAGATCTCGAAGAATGGAGAGCAATAAAGATAAATCGATTCTAAAATTAATGCATGCATTTTATTGTGCAATGGACACTTTCAAAAATAAATTTGAAAAAAATCCTCTCAAAAAAATCTAGCCTTACTTGTTAGACTTTCATGGCAAGAACGATCCTCCCTAACTGTTAACTTCCTGTATTAACTCTTCTTTATTAAAGAAGTCGATTAAGAAAAAAATGAAAATACGTCCCATCTTTAATTTGTGGTAATATTAGTGTCATAAATAAGCAGAAACATCAATATTAAAATAATAAGTGAATTAAAATTATATACAATTTTAAGATAAGAATATAAAAATAATAATATGCATAGATCCTCTTGGATGTAAACTCTAATTAAGATAAACGATATTTTCGTAAACATTCATATAACATATCAATAAAAAAATAAATGATACTCCTATAAATATTTATAAAGCACATCCAAAATTTTTTTTATACCCAAATACAACTTCAATTATATGCAACCCCGTTAGATGACAAATAATATTTCTACAAACATTCATACAGCACGTCATCATCTTTTAAGAGCCTGTCGGTAGGAAGTAGGTTCTCGTTCTTTTCCTTTGTCACTTGGAATTCGATAGCTTGGGCGTACGTGCAGGCAGCTCATTCAAGTTATCGAAGCATCATGTCAGAAAATGTTGTTGTTGGGCTTGGAGAATATGCCTTTTGCCAAGAGCAGTACTAGAGAATATGCTATGCCTAATACTGAGAGAGGTGCCAAGATTAATCCTTGGTTTATGGCCATAGTTAACTGCATTAATATTGCATGCACACGCTACCCAAAGCTGTTGAACCACTCTAAATATAATCCATAGAATACGTATACACCTTGTTATAAACATACATTTCAAGTATTACATTGAGACACAAAAATATTACATAAAAATAAATTTATAAACTGATTACGTGATTTTATGTGATTCATAATAATTATTTTATAATAAAAATAATTTTATAATATAACATACCATATCAAAATATATTAGTCTGTGAGTTTATTTTTATATAATTTTTTTATGACTAAATATTTCTTAACGTAAATTAGTCATAGCTAGGTAGACAAATAGCTATGACTATAGGTTGAGTGATTAAATAGTATATATATATATTTGAAAAATATTTTAACTATAAAAGGATTACATAAAAATAAATTTATAAACTAAAATAGTTTTATATGACACGTCAGATTGTAAAATTTATTTTTATTATAAAATAAATCTAACGAATTCATAAATTGAAGTGATTATGAATATATATCAATTTATGAATTTTATATATTTTATATAATCTATTTATATCGATAGCAATTTTGTATATATTTTATATCTTTCTTTCATCACGAGACAAATAGATAGGCTAAAAAACACTTATTCCCCCGACAAAAAAAAAAAAAAATGATGCATTGCATGTAGAATACTTCAAGTGAATCAACGACGATTATGAGCCCAAACACAAAGGAAAAAGAACCGACTTAATTATGACAAAGATTTGGCAGTACTGGAAAAAGTTTACAACCAAGTAAAAGGACAAATTATTCAGAACATTGCATGCATGGTTTAGATCTACGATTGGTCTGACTAACGTTATTTTCTAGCTGAAAATCCAAAAAAGGCATATATAGGTATTCTTTTCCTGGCAAGTTGCATTCTGTTGCTAGCTAGTCAGTCCAAGTTGCATTGCATGTACAATTTTCCTTCACCTAATATCCTTTGTCCTATGCTCAGATCATTTCAAGACCCTTTCTCCGGAGATGCCAACTTCCTCTCTTTTCGGGCAAAATTCAAAACCTCAAAAGTATATTAGGTTTCATGGGCCAAATAAATAGTACGAACGAGAAGAGCTCTGCATGCCATCAGAGCTTTGGGGTACTGATCAAATTGGATTTGGGAGAGAATATGGGAAAAATAATATGATTCCTGTGAATCTACTCGATTTGAGGAACGATATTGAAACGTGTTTGTTAATTTTACAGGGCCTAGCTTTTAGTTATAAGGTAGGAAATATTGGGGAAAAAGATTGACAAAAGGTATGATGTAGGTTGGCGTAGGACCAAAGAAATGCAAGCATCTCTGCCAAACAGGTAGGCATGCTACTGATCTATAGGGGTTATCTCAAGTGGTATACAGTTGAGATGAAATGAGATGAGATATTTTAAATTGTAATGAAATTTTTGAATTAAAATGAGATGAAATAATTTCTGAAAAAAGTGTGTTTAAATAATAAAATGAGATGAGATAGTACTTTTTAATTTTTTATATTTGAAAAATGTGTGGATCCCATTGTTTTATAAATTATCCAAATTGTGCACTATTCATGTCAATTTTTACACTGTTCATGCAATATTCACGTTAGTTTTGCACTGTTTATATACTGTTCATGTCAATTTTAACTGTTTTATACTTTTTATTTATTATTTATTTAAGTAGATATTTTTAAAAAATAAAATATTACGTTTGGATAGTCAAAACTATACTATACTGTACAATTCCAAATGAAATGTTTTCATTTATATCGGATAACTAAACCGGGCCTTAGTTTTGGTGGTATGCTCTCTTTATAACTAAGATTGGAATTCTTTTAGGTGTAAATAATTTCTATAAGTCATTGAATTGAGAGATTTTTTCAATAAATTATCCAACATGTATTTGCAAAAAATTCCATTCCGAAGAGGCCTGAAAACCGACACTTTCGGTTCGGTAAAGGGACGAACCGACGCCGACCGACCAGCCTGCCTCACCTAATTTTGCCGACCGAGAACCGACCGTTCAAGGGGCTGCAACCGGCCGGAACCGATTCCGGTCGGTTCAGCGGTTTGGCTGAATATGCAACATATTTTTACTCGAGATGTCCGGAGGAGAGAATCGGAGAGAGAGGGAGAGGACCGAGAGCCGAGAGGTCCGGAGGAGAGAATCGGGGAAGACGGCCGGCTGCTGGGCTGGAGAACCGACAGCCGAGAGGTCTGGAGGTCGGGAGAGAGGACCGAGAGGTCAGACGGCGTGCGGCAGTGCGGGCGTGGGACTTGGGAGACAGGGAGCTGGGAGAGGCCGAGAGGACTGAACTCTGAAGTGTCAAAGTGAAGTCTGAAATTCTGAGGGAGCTGGGAGAGGCCGAGAGGGGAAGAGGCTCAGTTTTGCCCTAATACAAAACGGCGCCGTTTGGCATTAGGCCAAACGGCACCGTTTACTCTATGTATTCGAAACATATATATCAAGGGACGATGCCGTTTCACTCACTTAAGTGAAACGGCGTCGTTTTATTTATATAAAAAGCAAAAAAAATATATCAGGTTCGGTCGGTCGGCGTGTCGGTTCATGAAGAACCAAACCGCACGCCGAACCGACCGAAATCGGTTCATAGATTTTTCTACCGACCGCCGACCGGTTCTTTGCCGGTTTCGGCCGGTTCCGGCGTCCTGAGGTCGGTTCCGGTCGGTTTAGGTCGGCTTCTCGGTTTTTTGTACACCCCTAATTCCGAATACTTGTGGACCCCTAATTCTAGAACATCGGATACCAATAAAATTAAAAAATAAAAATAAAAAATAAGCATCATCCAACTAAAATATTTAGAAGAACGACTCTGCTGCGTATAAAATACGATAAAATTTGGAAACAAGATAGCACCGGGAAGAGAAGCTGCATGTATGTCCAAACCAAAATGTCAAATTCTTTCGTACTTTATCTTTTCTTGGCTAAACTCTTTAATACTCTATTTCAGAGGAATGGAGCTGAAATTGTAGAGAATTGTAAAATGGAAAGTTATACAAATTTACATTATATTTATAAAAAAAAAAAAAAGATTTTATAATCTATTTAATCGTATCAAGTTATACAAATTAATTATTTTAAAATTATAAAATAATTTTCTACAATTCTTTTCTTGAGCCTAATATTTTTCTTTTTTATTTTTTTGTTTCGTAATACAAAAAATAACAGAAAAACAATTCGGACGCAAAAGCAATTCGTACACAAGCCAAAATTAAAAATTAAAAAAGAAAAAAGAAAAAGCCCTACAAAGTAGGAACAAGTTTATGTCCAAGCCCAAATTTTGCTGAGAAAAATTATATTTATATTTATAGAACGCTTAAGTATCGTATATTTATTCTTTTAAAAGTAAGTAAATATAAAAATTTCATTTTTCAAATAAAAATTTTATTATTATTTTAAAAAAATATATAACACTTTTATAATAAATATCTATATGTAATATTACTTTAATTAAATAACATGCTAATAAATTCATCGACTTGTTTTTCTCGTAGACAAGTTGATAATTTGAGATGGACACCTCTATTTTTATAGAGTCTTACATCTCAGAATGACTGTGTCATTAGATAGTTTTTTTTAATTTTTTTAGATAGTGTCTAAGACAATGAAAGTTGTGTGCGGAGAGTGTATAACTGATGAGTAGTTGGCTTGTAATGAGAACTTGTACCTAGATTTATTGATTACAGCTATAACTTTCTTTATTCATAAATTGAATTGAAATCTATTTCAAAAAATAATAATAATTTTTACAAATACAGCACGAGATTCATATGGCACATTAAACGGAAGACTTGCATGATTTTTCTCTTTCAACGAGAGACAAGCTTAGCGATGAGATATAGGAGTGGCAATATGTTACACGACCCGTTAACCTAATACGAACACAATACAATAATAACGGGTTAGAGTTTGGTCTTAACGGGTTCGGATCAAAACGAGTTGACTCGTTAATATACGATTGCTTAACAAGTTAATAACGGATCAACCAGTTTTAACATATTATGAAAGTTAAAGTTACAATTATACTATTATACCTAAAACTAAAATTGTTAGAATTTCAATTTCAATATTTTTATTATCTAGATTGTAATTTTGGACTTTTAGTTAGTTTTATAGTTTTTTTTATATTGTGATTTTAACATTTATATAAAATTTTATTAAATTTAATCAGGTCAAACGAATTAATTTCGGGTATATTCAATCCATTTATATAAAACAGTTTGAAATGGATCATATTGTGCCGTGTTAACCTATTTCGTAATATTTACTAATGGGTCAAAACGGGTTGACATGATATGACCATTTATGTTAACGGGTCGTGTTAAAATTTGAGATTTTGACACGATAAACTTAACATGTTGAGTTATAATTGACCTATATAATAGAATATACATGCTTTAACACGACACGATTCGTTAATACGATTTGACACTCCATTAAAATAGGGAGTGCGACACAATGACAGCACGCAACCCACTTGTTCAGTGTCCCTATTCCGTACAAATTTTTCATGTGGAAATCAATGTTGTATTCCTCTTTCCTCCATTACATTGCAATCTCATGCCCTGCCCACAACGCCGAATACTTTGTGATAGCATTCCCCATTCTATTTTTTATAAAAAAAAATTTATAATTTAGTTAAAAATTATATTTTTAAAATTTTTTATTAAATTTTATTTATCTTTTAAAAACTTCCTACATCTTATTTCTTATTTTTTCTCTATTATTTATCTATTACTTTTTTCTCTCACTTTCATTTACAAACCTAAGTACTCAATATTTTTTCTTATATTTTGAATTATTACTCTAGTAAATATTTTAAACAAAAATTAATTTTTTTTGAGGACATGATAATAATTTTAAAATTAATTTTTTATTATAGATTTTTGTAATTATTTAAATTATTTTTAAAATTATTATTTAAAACTATAATAAATATGAGTATAAGAAAAAGTGTAGATGATTGGAAGAATAATTTATTCTATTTATTAAAATAAAATATTGATAAAAGATAATTTTGGAGATGAATAGTGATTCACTATATTTAAAGAATCACTGTTTATCTCTTAAATCTTTTTCTTAAAATAAAGATTTAGATGTAGGAAGAATTTTAACCAAAATCTTAAAATGAACCTCAAATTATAGATACGGGAAATGGGATAGGAATGCTTTTACCCCACTTTCCTCTCATGGTCTCACTCTATTTTTTTACTATTATATTTAGATTCATTTGGAGTATTTATTGAATTCTAAACTTTTGATCACCTTCTCGTTTATCTCTCTTCTATACCCTTCCTTAAATGTCTGTTTGATCAATAAAATTTAAGAATATGTTTAGATATTGAGATAATTTTAAATAATTTAAGTTGATATATAAATAATAATATTTTATAAATTTTATTAAGATATATTTAAATATAAATAAATCGAAATATATATTTAAATATATATAATAAAGTAAGAGGAGTTTAATTTTTAAAAAAATAAAAAAATTCATCCCAACGACTAAACACGACCTTAAAAATTAAAAGAAAATTTTATGTGCTGTCATTTTTGTGGACTTCTTTGTACAGTCCAGTGATATGATTAGTTGTGTATTAAAAAGAAATTAATCCAACCAATCATATCAATAGAGTGCACAGAAAATATGTAAAAATGACTGTACTTAACATTACTCAAAATTAAAAACCTATGTGCGCCTGACGAGTCTGAAACCCAACCAAACAGACGCTATAAATGAGCCCACAACACTAATGCAAAACTGCAGGGAAAGTGACACCACAGCCGACACCAAGCAGAGCAAAATCTAAACCCTGAAACAGAAGTTGACCGTTAAACTTGGACAGCTGCCTTGGCAGCCTTGCCCAGCTAGTACTGTCTACTACCGCCCTTTCACTTGTCGTCAATTTTTCAAATTATTTAATGCAAACAACCTAATATAGTGAGGCACTTTGGTGTTGCATACCAATTAAACTAGGGTTTCTTCCTTGACTTTTTTAACAGAAAATCCCCAGGGCCCCCTTCTAGTTGCCTTGTATTCTCCAATACCCAAAACCCTGCGGAGTTTTCGATACCGGGTGCTAAAACTTATCGAGAGCACTGGTTTCTTTACCAATCCAAGTGCTTTCAATCCCAAGTAATATCTTTTAGCTTGATCTTTTCATCGAGGAGTTCATTTTGAGAGCACTGGTTTTCGATCCATGGAGATCGTCCGGGATTTAAGCCTAATGTGCGGTCGAATCATCACTAAAAACTCGTGTTTGGATTCGAAGAATCGGGTTTTTGGAGCGCCGCTTTTTGGTGGCGGATCTCGTTGTGACGAGGGGAAGTTTAAGGGAAAGGTTGGGTTTGGAGTACGGGCAGCGGTACAAGTGGGCGTGGAGGGATCGGAAGGTTTGCGTGAGTTGAAGAGCTCAAGTGGGGTTTTGGAGTTTGATGTGGTGTCGGAGGGTGACTTGAGGGAGAAGGAGTTCTCGAGGATGAGGAAGACCAAGCTCGTGTGCACGATTGGGCCCGCGTGTTGCTCGTCGGAGGAATTGGAAAAGTTGGCATTGGGAGGGATGAACGTGGCTAGGCTTAATATGTGTCATAATGCGAGGGCCTGGCACCGAGATGTGATTAGGAAGATTAAGAGGTTGAATGATGCAAAGGGGTTTTGTGTTTCGGTGATGATTGATACTGAAGGTACTCAGATTCATGTCGTGGATCACGGGGCTCCTTCCTCTGTCAAAGCAGAGGTAACTACATTGAAATCACTAATTTCTTCTGGTTTTTATGTCTTAGATATAGCTATCAATTTGGAAAAATATGTGTACAGCATCTTTTTATGTCTAGTTCTCTAATGATGATCTATTATAGGAAAGATGCAATTTTGATGAGTTTTTCTTTTACTTGGATGATCAGGATGGTTCAATCTGGCTGTTTACTGCACAAAAGTTTGACGGTTCGCGTCCATTCACGGTTCAAGCCAACTACGAAGGTTTTTCAGAAGGTAGTCGCATATCGCTGTTAATAGAATAAAAAACCAGCTCCCCCAACCAACCTGCCCAATCTCTGATCTCTCTCTCTCTCTCTCTCTCTCCCTCTCTCTCTCTCTCTCTCTCTCTCTCTCTCTCTCTCAATAACCTCAGTGATATTCAATTTTTTGAGATTTATGTTCTCAATTAAATTTACTACTTGCACCTATAAAAAAAAATTAAATTTACTACTTGTCCAGGTATCGAGGTGGGAGATGAACTTGTTATTGATGGTGGAATGGCAGGGTTTGAAGTAATAGAAAAGATTGGGAGTGATTTACGTTGTAAGTGTAGAGACCCTGGTTTATTCCTACCTCGGGCTAAATTGAGCTTTTGGAGAGATGGGAAGCTTGTGGGAAGGAATTATGGGCTTCCTACTCTATCAACTAAGGTCGAGCTGACATGCTTTTGTTCTTGAAATTTGTTTTCCTGATCAAAACATCATTAATGCTGACATGCTATTCAGTCTGCAGAGGAAACTGCAAAACCCGTAATTTAAGCAATATCTTTTGATGCTCCTAAATTCACTATTCATATCCACAGGATTGGGCTGACATTGAATTTGGAGTTTCTGAAGGTGTCGATTTCATTGCCATGTCATTTGTAAACGATTCTGGTCCCGTCAGGCATCTTAAGAACTACCTCTCCACCAAATCATCCAAGTAAGGATTAGGCTATCACAAAAAATTTATTTTAATCTCCTTTTCCTGTGGTTACATATTATTACTTATTTTTCCTCCTCTTGAGCAACCTGATTTCTTCAAAAATACTATGATATTAACACTAGTGTCTCAGAGCTTGGATCTGACCAATCTTAATACTCGCTTGTATCAAACAGAGCCCAAATATTTATCTTTCACATCAAGTCTCTCCTTACCATGTTTTCTGTCTTAGTTATTCCTGGTGAAGATGAACTGGTTGTCATGCTTGTGATGTGGTGTTAAAAGTATTGATAGATATCATGCTCTAGTTATTAAGAAGTTAGTATGCTCTACTGATAAAAAAAAAAAAAAAATTGTAGGTAGTAATTATGCTTTATTTAGCACTTGGAACTTGGGATATTTAGGCTTACTAGTTTGCTCCTTTTTTAACTTTTTGTTATAAGTAGGAATGCAGATTTTATTCTAGTTTGCTGTTTTTGCTTTGAATCAATTTGCTTGCTTTTCAGATCCACAAGGGTATTGGCAAAGATAGAGAGCTTGGAGTCTCTTCAGAAGTTGGAAGAAATCATAGAGGCGTCTGACGGAATCATGGTGGCTCGAGGTGACCTTGGAGTCGAAATCCCACTCGAACAGATTCCTACTGTGCAAGAAGAGATAATTAATGTTTGCAGGAAGCTAAACAAACCAGTGATTGTAGCTTCTCAGCTTCTCGAGTCCATGGTTGAATATCCAATCCCAACACGTGCTGAGGTACCTCCACCACTATCATTATTTTGGTAGTGAGGAATTCTGTTTTTTGTTTTTTTTTTTTTGGTTTGGGGGGGGGGGGGGGGGGGGGATGCTTGGGAAATAATGTATAAAAAAGTCTTGGCGTTTCAAATGTATATTATTTGACTATATATATAATTTGGTGCCATTAGGTTGCTGATGTTTCTGAAGCAGTTCGGCAGTATGCAGATGCATTGATGTTGTCTGGTGAGTCAGCCATTGGTTTATATGGACAGAAAGCTCTCTCTGTCTTGAGGATGTCCAGCAGTCGAATGGAAACTCAGGGTCGTGAGGACAATCAACAAAGTCTTGTCCATTCGTATCAACTGGGAGCATCATTGCCTGATCGCATTGCTGAACAGATATGCAATTGTGCTGCAGAAATGGGTAATCTCACTTCTCCACTGTCTAAATTCATTCTATTCCGAGTTCAAAAACCATCTAAATAGCAGCTGTTAGCTCTTGCTGGAGTTTGTTACTAAAAAGTGTTCATATATCAAGTCATTGTCTCATTTGTCACTGCGTTCAAAGTTCAAACACAATTGTTTTGCTCAGATTCTGACGGTATGAGGAAAGTGAGAATTAGTTTATGGTGTGTCATTCTATGAAAGTATAGGTTAATACACAAACTTTTGCTCTGAGAGGCTGACTTCCAAGCTGCGGTACATAACTGCTTTCTGAAGTGGCTTCAGTCTACCTTCGGTCACAAAAAAGTAAATTGCACTTTGAGAACAATAATCTGTCTCTCGCTCTCACCATCTCAAGTGCGCACGCGCACAAAAAAAAAACTATGTCCGCACACCAATGACTTGGCCTGTGATGCTTAAATGCAAGTTTCAGTTGTGTTCATATTTTTTGTACCTCACAACCGTGTGCTCTGCCTGCAGCTAACAAACTTGGTGTGGATGCAATCTTTGTGTACACAAAGCATGGACACATGGCATCACTCTTATCACGGAACCGTCCAAACCCTCCAATAATTGCATTCACGAATAAGGATAGCACCCGAATGGCTCTGAATCTGCAGTGGGGAGTGATTCCCCTCCTCCTTGATCTATCAGATGACATGGAAGCTAACATCTCGAAAAGCATTGATCTAATAAAATTGAGAGGGATGTTTAGGGAGGGGGATGCTGTGTTGGTCGTCTCAGATGTCGCCTCAACCCGTGCAACCCCAATGGCTTTCCAATCAATCCAGGTCAAGACCATCCATTAGGGAGGCATTTTTACCAGGACATATGGACAATGCTGTGTAACTCGATCCTCAATGTGAGTATTGGATCATACTTGGGATTGCAATTTTGACGATTTTATTATCTATTAAAAATTGGGAGGGAATTAAGAACAGTTTCCTGCCTTTGTCTTACTCCACCATTAGTGAACACATGAAGGAGAGCAAGAAAAAGATGAAGGGTATGTTTGGAAACATAGCTATTCTCAGACTACTTTATTATTATTTACAAACAGCTCACTTCATATATGATTTGAGATATTGTTAACATTCAAATAAAGCCGAAGCCTCTTCTCATTATCTTATTGCATTACAACGCATCATGCTTGGCATTTTACAGAATCTAAATTTGAGTTTCTTCATCTTTTCTGTCAGTGTTTTGGATCAAATTCTCATTATCTTATTAGGCTTCTTTAAGTCTTTGCTCTAATTCATTTTTTCCCACCCTAAAATTAATAAAGAAGTTTCCACGTCAATTTTCATTGAAATTTCTTGTATTTTCAATTATATTTATTTACTTAATATAGTTTAGTAATTGTTCATTTAAATGGTTAAGATATAAAAGTATTTAAATTAATTATATTAACGGAAAATGATACAATTTTCAGAACAAAGAATATAACTTCCCATCACATAATTTCAATTGGCTTTGGTACCCTCTCTCTCGCCCTGTCAAAAAAAGTTGCCAAAAGGGATGTAAAGAAAAAAAAAAAAAAAAAAAAAAAAATCAAAAAACCGGTTGGACCGGTGTGGTACCGGTTTTAATATTTATGAAAATATGAAAACCGGTTAAATCAAACATGACCAATATATATTTATAATTTCTTATATTATATTATATACTAAATTATTAATTAATATAACATAAAATTTTAATCTTAAACATAGATATTAATATTAAGTTATTAATATAAACTTACTTTTGATATATATATTAAGGATAAATACATTTTTAGCATAATAAATTATTATAATATATATTTTTTATAAATATATTTTTACACATTTGATCATATATACTCGTATAAAAGTATAGAACTTTTATAGACTATAATTAAATTCAATATTATACTACTATATGTTAATCATTTGAAAATAATGTATTTATACTATAATATAAATATACTAATAGTTTAGTACATGTAAATATATTCTTACTAACATAAATTATCCATAAAATCCAAAAAATTAGACTGGACCGGATCAAAATTTAGTATATGTAAATATATTCTTACTAATATAAATAATCCATAAAATCTAAAAAATTAGACTGGACCGGATCAAAATTGAAAAAAATTAAAAGTTTCGATTTTGATAGTAAATTGATTCAGTATTGGTTCACAAAATTTTAAAATCAGTATATACCGACTTTGTTTTAAAAAATATAAAAACATTAGATAGAATGGGGCTGACTAGACCCTAGTTGCCAAAGAAACAACCAAGCAACGAAGTAGAATGGTGCATTGTAAAATATAAAAACTGGATTGAGGAAAAGCCCAGCCTCATAGCCAAACAGAACGTTGTTGATCACCAGCTGCCTGCAGGCCACTAGGCCGCTCGGAGCCTCGGGCGGCAAAATTTAGTAATTCAAAAATCCAAAAAATGAATAACCATAGTTAGTAGGTTGGTTAGGCAAACCGCCACTCACAGACTGCCAACTCAATTCGCACTGGCTCAACCAACGCCTATGGTTAAATCTCTCTCTCGCTCCTCCCCACCTGCTATATATCACACCCAACCCCGTGCTCTTCCAGATCTATCACCACCAGTTTTCACCAGAGGGCGTCTTGATAAACGCCTTCGATCTTTATTTGTGCTCTTCCCTCCCTCGCTAAATCATCCTCACGTAGTTTGTACTTCACTTACTAGAGAAAATGAGAGAGTGCATCTCAATCCACATTGGTCAGGCTGGTATTCAGGTCGGCAACGCCTGCTGGGAGCTTTACTGCCTTGAGCATGGCATCCAGGTCTTCTTCTTCTTCCTTCTCTTTCCATTGTTTTAGTACGGATATAGAAATATCTCTAAGATGCTTTTGTTTGGTAATATCTGTGGTTTTCTCCGCTGACTGCGTTTACGTTTGGTCAGATCTGCAAGTTCCGCACCTCATTTTGGTCGTTTTCTTTTCGCTAGACCATTTTTATTCGTAGATCTGTGTTTCTTCAATATCATTTTCTCACCGACTAGTTAATTTGATTCTTGATATGTAGTACCTTTTCTTTCGTTGGTGCATGTTTTTAGTTCGTTAGATCTGCCTGTTTTGGAATCGGATCTGCCTAATGTACCTATGTTAAGACTGAACGTTTTTATTTTTCAAGGCTCTGTTTCGATCTGATAAAATGATTATCATAAAATTGAAAGGGAGACCAATGTTAACGATCGCTCGCCAATACGTTTCATTTCCAAGCTTCTCACGTAATTTCTGTTAGTTGAATATTACTAATCGCTGATTGGTTTGGCTGCATGCTGCTACCTGTTGATTGTGTAACTTGCCTTTTCTTTTAAGAATCACATGTTTGTCGTATTGGTTTGACATGACTTGGAGCTTATTTGAATTTCTTTTTCAAAGTAATCTATGCTCAGATTATAGGGATATGCTTTTTTACATCTGAAAAAGAGTAAGATGCTCCCTCATTTAATTAGCTTACTCATCAGAGACGGAAATCTCTAATAGATCGTTTTGAAAATTGTGGATACTTGTCTGCATGAGAACTGGTGATTTAATTTGTACCTCAATTTTTGGTGGTATTTTGAAGCCATTAAAATAGGTGGGATGAACATTTCATGCGCCCTTTTTTAGTCCATGTTCAAGTATCTGGTTTGATTGGTAAGTTGCTAACTTCTTTTTAAAATTTTTGCAGCCTGATGGCCAAATGCCTGGTGACAAGACCGTTGGTGGAGGTGATGATGCCTTCAATACTTTTTTCAGTGAAACCGGTGCTGGGAAGCATGTCCCTCGAGCCGTGTTTGTTGACCTAGAGCCTACTGTCATTGATGAAGTGAGGACCGGAACTTATCGCCAGCTCTTCCACCCTGAACAGCTTATAAGTGGCAAGGAAGATGCTGCTAACAACTTTGCCCGTGGCCACTATACCAGTAAGCATGTCGCACTTACCTCTGCGTTTTCTTTTTCTTTCTGTAGTATGTCAATTGCAGAGTATGAAAAGTCAATTTCCGGTTTCAGTTGGCAAGGAGATTGTTGATCTGTGCTTGGATCGAATCAGAAAGCTTGCTGACAACTGCACTGGCCTCCAAGGATTCCTGGTATTCAATGCCGTTGGTGGAGGCACTGGTTCTGGGCTTGGCTCCCTTCTCTTGGAGCGATTGTCTGTCGACTACGGCAAGAAGTCAAAGCTGGGTTTTACAGTCTACCCTTCTCCTCAGGTGTCCACATCTGTTGTTGAGCCATACAATAGCGTGCTCTCGACCCACTCCCTCCTGGAACACACTGATGTGGCTGTACTTTTGGACAATGAGGCCATCTATGATATTTGCAGGCGCTCCCTTGATATTGAGCGACCTACTTACACCAATCTCAACCGCCTCGTCTCTCAGGTAAGCAGCTGCACGGTTATAATGTTGGAATCTGTATTCTGATGTATTTGATATTTGTCAATTGTTTTACCTCAAATTGTGATAAAAATCGGGGAAGTACCCCCTTTTTTTCCTCACTGGCATATTCGTGTTTTTTACTCGTATAAAATGAATCTCAGTGGAGGAAAAATTCTCTAGCATCACAAAATATAGTATCACATTTGTTTATTTGTATTTTTATTTTTTATTTTTGGAATTCAGGTGATCTCCTCTTTGACTGCCTCTCTAAGGTTTGATGGTGCCCTGAATGTGGATGTGACTGAATTCCAAACCAACTTGGTCCCTTACCCAAGAATCCACTTCATGCTTTCTTCTTATGCACCAGTCATCTCTGCAGAGAAAGCATATCACGAACAACTCTCTGTTGCCGAAATCACCAACAGTGCTTTTGAGCCGTCGTCTATGATGGCCAAATGTGACCCTCGCCATGGCAAGTATATGGCATGCTGCCTCATGTACCGTGGTGATGTTGTGCCTAAGGACGTCAATGCAGCTGTTGCTACCATCAAGACAAAGCGCACCATTCAGTTTGTTGACTGGTGCCCCACAGGATTCAAGTGCGGCATTAATTACCAACCTCCCACCGTTGTTCCAGGAGGGGACCTGGCCAAGGTGCAGAGGGCTGTTTGCATGATTTCAAACTCAACTAGTGTGGCCGAGGTGTTCTCGCGCATTGACCACAAGTTTGATCTCATGTATGCAAAGCGTGCCTTTGTGCACTGGTATGTGGGTGAGGGCATGGAAGAAGGAGAATTTTCTGAAGCTCGTGAGGATCTTGCTGCCCTGGAGAAGGATTACGAGGAGGTTGGTGCTGAGTCAGCAGAGGGGGAGGATGATGAAGGCGATGAGTACTAAGAAATCTAAAATTTATCCTGTGTGATTTCGGCGGAATGATGTCATATTTTGGCTGGCTGGCCTGCGTGCTTTTAGTATTTTTCTTGTCTTTTCAAGGGTTGTGTAACATGTGTCACAAAACCCAAGTTCCATTCCTAATTTCTATAGCCAGACTATATTTGGTGCGTTTTACGTTTGGTTTTTCTTGTCCTTACTGGTCTTGAATTCTTGACCTTTTTCTTTTATCTCCCATGGAAAAATCGATTTCCTCGTGGAAAAAGCCTGGCAGGTTATAGCCGTGTGAAACAAGGGACCGGGATGGATCAAATGACTGCCGCTACTTAAGCAACTTGTCTGCTGCAGCGTCCCCATCTTACTTCGAAAGTTTAATAACCATAGTGCTCTCAATCCTTCTCTAAAGGCAAAACACCACCCTCTGCTCACCACCAACATGCTTATGAACTAAAAAATCGTAAGAAAACAAGAGAACCGACTTAGTGAAGTAGAAATACCATTATTAAGAAGAGAACATCATTCATTTTCCCTTGCAAACGTCATCCACACTACTAACAATTAGAAGAAAATTACTTATTCAAAAAATAAAAAAAGAGAGAAGAATCCAAGTTCCTCCACATAAACTCTCAAAGCAAACTAAGCTTGACATTCTAGTAATACGTCTGAACATCGTACTTATATATATAGACTATAGAGAGAGAGATAGATGCATGATAACAGAACACGAACAATGAGCCACCAAACTAGACATCGGTACCTCCTGGTCCCAGAATACAACGTGGTGTGAAGTTCCGCCTTAGTTGTAACCGCGGAAATACCACGGTATGTCGTCCAATGTGAAGCGGGACGCCAAGACCCGGCAGGCGGTCATAATCTCCCCCCACCATTGGAGGAGGAAACCCGATTGGATTAGGGTCCCTTCTTACTGGTAGTAAAACCCCTCGGCATGACCAAGCTTCCCTCTTCCTCTTCTTGTTGCTCTCCGACACAAACTTATCCTTCCATGGAATCGATTCCCGCGCTGCAATCCCTCCTCCTCCCCCTCCGAATGCCTCCTCAAACTTGCGTTTCCACAGCTCATTGTTGGAAGACAAATATCGCAATTCCGAACACACACATCCCACCTTTGCCAGATCGACTCCGGGAAGAGACTCCAAAATCTTAAGCTTAAGCTCCGCATGGAGGCGCATGAAGCACGGGGGAGGCACTAGCCCAGCCCTTTCACAGAGATCAATCAAGAGTGGCAATGCAAGCCCATCCTTCACAATCTTCCAAAACTCAAAAACCTCACTTTCTGGGTACCCATCTTCGTCGTTAGTCCTATCACTAGAATCGCCGTTCGCCAAACCTATCGCCGGCGCAAACCTATTCTCATTCAAACACACCCTGTACAACCCCGACTTGCCCCCAGCCAGAGACCCGTAAATATTGATAAAGTGCCCCAAACTCTGAAACTTCAAAACAACACTTTCAGGCACCTTAGCAGCATATCCATCATCATTACCTAGGAGCTCTGGCAGAGTGTAACAAAGCGACATCGTGAACGCGTTCGAAGGCCACTCATCCGCAAGATGAAAACGGTCGATCCGAATACCGGAGATGGAATCGAATCCGACGAAACCGGACTCCAAAAGAACCGCGTGAACCGCAATCACCAAGAGCTTGTGGTCCCCGCCGTAATCGCCCAATTCCTCCCCCAGTATCCTTCTCAGAAAACACCGCTCGTAAAACTTCTTCCCCGATGATGAAACCGACCCATCAGCCACTTCCACGGTTTCAGCACTCGAAATTTCTAGGGTTTCTTCGTAATCTGAATCCGACACCAGGGACCCGCCCTGTTCCTGAAGAATAGTTGAATCACTCATGTCGGAGTCAGCAACATCAGGCCATTCTGGCAGCCCTTGTACGGACGGATCAGGAATTAGAGTTTCTGGATTCGAGGACATTTCTCCTAGGGTCTTAGGTTCTCGAGTAATTTCAGACCCGGTGTCTCGATTAGAGAATCTAGGGGCTAGGGCTTGAGAGTTTTGTACGGAATCTCGGACCCGGGTTTGGATTGGAGAAGAGGAGAAGCCGGCGGGATCGAAGGTGAAGTAGAGAAGGTCACCTGAGGTAATTCCGAGGGAGTGCAGGGACGCCTCGGGTGAGGAGGCCTGGAGCTCGTCCTTGCGATTGAGAGAGATATGAAGAGAAGAGGAAGAGGAAGAGGAGATTGATTGAGAGAGGGTTTCTTGAAGTTGTTGGAGAGTAGAAGGTGTGGGAACTTCGATTCTGAGGGTTTGCTTGGATTCGACGGATCTAAGTCTCAGTTTCATGGTTGCAGTTGCATCAGGATTAAGTCTAAATTCACGGGGGTTTGTTGCCGAAGCCCAAAGGGAAATTTGAGATTTCGGAAAACGATTGAACGAAACCTTTGGAAGGGATGAAGATGAGCAAGCGTTTTATGCGGTCTCAAACTGAAGTAAAATCATTTAAAAAATAAAAAATTATTATTTATATCTTTTTTTTTTAATAACTTTTTTTTCTCGTCAAGTAGGAATTATAAATAAATACAATTATAATTACAAAATCATATTAAAGCATCATAAATTAAAATATTATAAAATAGCATGTCGATAAATATTAGAATATTGAAAATTAATGCACTTCATATTCTGTTTTTCTTTCTTATCTAATTTGTTAATGTTAGTAATAAAAAAAAAAAAAAAAAAAAAAGGAGTCCTCTACAGGGCCGCATGGCCCGCATGCACGGAAGAAATGCACCACATTTGAAAAAAAATAATTATATATAAAAAGCACCACAATCAAATTATAAATAAAATAAAGAATTAGTAATTTCTTCGAAATTAGTTGAGTTTTTGTTCCTAATATCCCTGCTAATATAAAATATATTTGAAGTTCGAGCCATGTTTAATTGGATAGGTATCATATTAAGTGAATTTCTACATTCTAATATGTAAGTAAAAATGATATTTATAATCGTAAAATGCGTAAGTGCTGTATAATTCTTTATTTTTTAAGAAAAGAATTAAATATAAGACTTACATAAATAATAAATTTTACTCTTTTTTAAAAAGATTGCGAGATACTTACAGACTCCATAATTATATCTAACCTTACTCGTTTATAATAACGTGGCTCAATTTTCATTTGTCGTAGTTGCTGGAATAAATGAATATATTTGCAAACTTACGTATGACATATAAAAAAACTTGCCATTATCATCTTACTTGAAATAGTATTAGTGTTTTTATATTATATTTTATGAATATAATTTGTGTGACACATGAATCGGAGATCTGTTAGCTTGTATATATTTGAACTTGGAAGAAATAGCATTTCCTTTTATTAGCTGTAGAGAAAGAAAGAAGTAAACATGAGTAGCTTGTAACTTATCAATCGAGGATAATTTGATTGATTTTCTCTTCCTCAAGATTTGTTCGAGGTATGCTTTCTTCATGTTCATTCCTGGCTTTCATGGAACCAGCCTGTTCACTTGCCGGAATTCAAGAAGCCCAGCCCTAGGTGTTTGCTCAAGTATCTGTTCCCGTGGATGGAAATTGAACACCTTATTTACTGCAAAAATAGAAAAAGTCAATCATTTCTCTGACAATTTCTTCCATGATAGCATCTCCTATCTTCATGCCTATCTCCCTTTTCAGTTGATGAAAATCACACCATTCTTCTAATGTTTTGGAGAAATCAAAATTCATCTGGTGGGTTAATTTGTTTGTAAAGCCTCCAGCTTGTTTCCCCCATGAGCAGATATGCTCACAGATCATTATCTCCATATCTTCTGTGTCTGATATTCCTTGAGTATGCTCCTTTTTTTCATTCCTTCCATGGGTTTCCAGGGCTTCCTTCTCAGAATCAAATAGAAGCTGCTTCCTTTGCTGCAAGAGCCTTTTGCATCGTAGGCACTGAGAAGACTCGGAAGAACCCTTCGAAGTTAACCCCTTGGGTTTGGCGAAACTGACATGGCTCCTCTTCTCAATCGATGAGTTTTTCAATAATTGTAATAGAGAAACGGAGACAATGGAGTCTCCTACGTCTCTTATGCTCGGAATGGATGTGTAACTTGATAGGGCTTTTTTGGTTTTGAAGTCACCCTCTGTTTGTTGCACAAAGAATGAAATATGCATGTTAATAATTGTAGACCAGGAGATGCATTGTTATGTTTTCCTTGTTTTTCTAATAAATAAAAAAATACAGTGTTTATGAAACCGATCGATGAACCTTCGTTGGATGGTGCTTCCCTCAGTACTGATGTAGTGCTGAGCTGCATGCTCTCTTCCATGCTTATCCACTGAAGTATTGTATCTGCAGTAGCCTGTTGATTAGTGAGCCTAAATCGATGAAACTATAACCAAGTAATGCTGGGATAAAGAAATTGAAATCTGAAACGCGTCCTTGCAAGTTGCAACCATGGTTTATAATTCTAAGGCTTCGTACCTCCACTCTGTTTGATTTCCCAAATTCGAAGGCCGTTGCAGGGCTTGCATGAGTACCGCCTCGATTTCTTTTAGAACGTAAACAATTTTCTTCAATGTTGCTATAATCAGCCGAAATACATGCATTTAAACATTTTGTTGAGAATATGACCCTTTTTTCTGCGATTAGATGGGTCTTTCTGCGAGCGGGAGAAACGATTTCATTTGAAAGCTCCTGGCTATTGTTAGTGGGAATGAACTTGTATATTGCAGATGCCAAAATCCTTGTAACATAAGAGATCCCTTTTATTCCCTTGTTGCAGTCACAACCAAGTGATCTCCAGCTCTTCATATACCAGCTTCGTTCAGAAAGGTAAATGTCTAGGTTGGAAGGATCTTGTTGGTCTTGGAGATGTTGTCTGAGCTTTTTTGCAGGTGCTGGTTTGGATGCATAGGAAGCCATTAAACCTGCAAACTTGGAAGGGTGGGAGTGGAAGAGAATAAAGGTGCAAGTTTTAAGAAGTTGAGTAAAGATGAGAGGTGTGGCATAACAATGAAGAAGAGATCTAGAGGTCAGGATATTTGTTGAACAGAAGAATCTGATATAGTGGGAGGAACAAAGAACGATGATGGGGGAGGCAAGAGCGGGGGAAAAGGCCCACACTACACTAGTGTCAGCATTCCTGCAAATTGATTGTTGACACCCAAAAGTTAAAACTAGACAATCTTGTAATTGATTATTGGCACCAACACGTTAGAACTGTAGAATCTAATGATTGCTAACATCTCTCTCTCTCTCTCTCTCTCTCTCTCTCTCTCATATGACAAATGATGAGAGATGTGCAATATTATTTCCTGCAAGATATTGTTCGTTGTCGTGTATTGAATAGGAGCAGAGAAGAATTGAATGTATCTGATCTTCACGATGGTTGTTGAAATATACCACCCTTTATAAGTTCATGTATCAATCATTTATACACACGACCATTTTCGTAGAAGAAATATATATAGCACTCGAGTCTATAAGACCCCAAATCAATTTCCCATGTCCCTCTTTCTTGGACATTAGATTCTTGGACTGATATATTCTAATAGGACATATCATGTTGGAGGGGTCCCACTATGCAACAGTCTGGGAAACAATGAGAGAGAGACCTCAGTCCTCATGTTTCTGGGATGAAATTTGATGTGTCCATGACTTGTAAAGGAAAGCACTTTGCCTTGAAGGCAAGCAAAGTGTCTCATAATGTAGGTCCATCGGATCCCAAATGGTCATTATTCTCCATAAACCTTATGTACTAGCACCCTCACCCTGCCAGGAATTGGATAGACTTCTATGAGCATCAAGCATCAAGCACCTTCTGGATAAGAAGGAAAAAGCCAATTAGCCCTGTTTCGGAATCGCCAAAAGTTAGTGACTTTGATAAAGCCACGGTTTATTTGGACCGGTACTCTTTTCCTACATTGTTTTCTTCTTCCCCACCATTTTTATTATTATTATTATTATTATTTTTTAAAAGAGTGGGGGTTTTCAACACAAATTTTTTATTTAGAGAACTGAGTCATATACTATCAGGCCATCAGACTTTTAACTCTTTTCTTACATTGTTATCTTAACGGTGGGCAATTGTTTGATTAGATTTCTTCTATTTACAAGTAAGTGTTAGAGAATTTGATTTTATACATTTTCATAATTATCCGATCAAAACATTTGATTTTTATTATGACAAAGATATTTATCTTATTTCATCTATATGTAATTTTCCTATAAATAAAAATTGATATTTTTTATTCAATCACTCAAAGTTTTTCTCTCTCATTTTCTTTCTCATCTCAATTTTTATTATATTTTATTTTTGCTATCAATAAGTACTTTAAAACCAATTATAATTATAAAATAGTGAAATGAATTATAATTTTTATGTCAATTATGTGACAGGCTTCATATTCATGATGTATTTTAATTTAATAGGTTAATTATAATTTTTTTTTAATTTTTTTTAAAAGACTAAGTTTATACGTCGCCCTTTGGTGGGCCTACTCAAGCCCGTTGGAAGCATGCGGTTCTTCTCCAGGCTGGTGAAGCAACTAGTGCGTGGGCCTTCCTTTTTAGAAATTTTATATTGGGCCCTCTTTTATTATCCGTTATGCCACCTTTGCAGTTCTTTTTTAAAATAATAATAATAATAATAACAGTAATTCCATGAAAAGAATCCATGCCAAACAGATATTTTTGTGTAAGATTGGTTTCCAGGAAGTTACCAAAGACATCATTTATAGTCAAAGAGAATAAGCAGAAACTATGTCTAAAAACGAATTGTCTTCTTCTAGAAACTGAATGGTCATTGTATTCCTTGTAATCTTTAGGCTAATTGCATCTCATACCACACAAAAATTATAAAGATTTTTAGGGAAGACACGCAACTGCTGATGTCAACTCTCCATACAGGAGATTGGTTTCTATGTAAATTATAATTTATAAGATATTTGCAACGTTACCTTCAAATTTTCAATTTTGGTATTTGTCATCTTCAAACAACTAATGAATTACAATATGTATCTCCGAAGTTAAAGTTAAAGGATATTTTTTTTATAAATATGAGATGAATTTGACTTTAGTTATTTCCCATTCACATAAATCTTCACATTGGAATAACTGTTTTTTCTTTATATAATAAAAAAATAATATAAGATGAATTTAGTTTTGAATATTCATATCAAATTCTCACATTAAATTTTTTATTTATTCATTATATAGTAATAAATAATTAAAAATTAAAAAAATTTAATTTTTTTAATTATTAGTTTATTTAATAGTTAAAAAGTATAATTTTTTATATTTAAATAGTCCGGTGAGAGTGTTATAAGACTTGAAAGTTTTTAAGTTTCTTTTCTTTTGGGGAATGATCCATTCAGACTCTTGAAGGTGTAAATTGAAACTCTAACATCGTCCGAGAATAACAAACTTAAAACTCTGGAAATTTGAAGGCCTATATATAAAAAATAGGTGATAATTAGGGGGTGTGAAGCGTAGTTTTGTCAAATTCCAACATGAGAACGTAATAATGAAATGTCGACAAAGAACACTTACGTTTGAATCCATCTTGTGGCTTTTGTCAAAAACAAAAACAAAAACAAAATTATTTGTATATGTTCTAGAAAACCAACAAACAAACGGATAGACAAGTATTGTTTTCATACATAAAAAATAAAAAAAAAAAGGTTTTTAGTAATTGCAGCAATTTGAATCTAGAAGAGTAAAGTTTGTCAACTTGCTATTGGGGGTCAATAATCTTCTAGCATACACGCTTAATCTGATAATGACCTATCATTTATTTCTTTTTAAAAGACTGCAAAAGGGTCATAGTTTGAGAGAGAGAGAGAGAGAGAGAGAGAGAGAGAGAGAGAGAGAGCATGGAAGTTTCTTTGATTTGGCAATTGTCATTCATATTCTGGGGCAATAGGTTCATACTTTTATCTTTGAACTTTTGAGCCACCAAACTTTCAACCGTTAATTAAAGCATACAGAAACATCTAACCCTTCATGCTCTTAATTCATTGCTTTGAGCTACTGATTTTGGGCCTTTCACACCTTCAAATAGAATGAACATAAATTATGAGCAAAAACTCTATCAACTTAAGGGAACCAATCCCGTATCAAGGCCGGAGTTCAAGATCTTTTATTTTATTCTTTATCTGGGTTAACCCAAAAAATGTTTTACTTTGAGCATTACAATTCAGTACCTTGAAGTTGATGCACCTTCTGATTTTTTGTTGAATTACTTAGAAAGTTGCAGTTATGCAAGCGCCATTTAATTATTTTGAAAAAAAAATAAATATAAGATTTATATAAAAAAAAATTAAATTTTTAATAATAGACTCTACTTTTTTTTAAAGTGACTATAAAGTACTTGCGCACTCCACAATTATATATAACATTATTCGTAGCACTACTCCAATACAATAACTAGTATTTAAAAGCAGTATCTAGACAAGTTGCGAGCTTGCAATTAAACTAGCCAGTTTCTAAGGCCCCTTTTTTGTTATAAAAATGAAGGATCCAAGTCAAAGAGACAGATCAATATTTCCTAAAGATCTTAAAACCTTGTGTTAGAGAGATTTAAAAAGAAAAAGAAAAAGAAAAACATTATGTTTGTCCTGCAACATTTAATATATGTCCTGTTCTTAGAACTCGTGTAGACAAACTATAGGGAATTCCAATTCATAATGTGAAAGCCTTTAATAAATCGCATACCTTTTATTCTTTTAAGTATTTTTTTTTATTATTCTGAAATTCTTTAAAATATATAAATGGTCGCTTAATTAAACTAAAATTTGTGACCCAAATGATTCATTCAAATCTCTTCTAATCGCCATCAATATCATTCTCATATTCTATCTCCAAAATGGGTAGCTAGGAATGAACACAATCTGTGTAATCTGTCTAAACCAATTACAATAATCAAAGAGATAAGGTTACAAAGGCATAGACAACTCCTAATTGAAGACTTCATTTATCTGCATCTCAATTGATAGAAGATGACATTGCCAAAAGGAGGTCCCTCCTCTGTTTCATGTGATGCAGGGGAGCATTTTTCAACAGTATGGAGATTCAACAGTGTAAACAGCCAGGTCAATCAAGCATTGTACAACCGATTTATAAATTCTTGAAAATTCCACCATAAGTTTGAGTTCCAATACAGATTAAATGAATTCAATCTCATCATTTAATACTCTTTTAAACACTACTCATATAGATCTGCCTGGCTCCTATCAATTGTCAAAAAATAACTTGTGTTAATAAACTTTTGAGTAGTGTTACATGTACATACAATATTATACATACTGAGTGATAGCTCCATTTTATTAGTATTTATTTCTTAATTTGAATTTCTAATCTTGAATTTTAACCCATCTATTACTTTTCCATCTTCCTTCGTTTATTTATTGGTACATGGAGATCCCACCTATTACTTGTATCCGTACATTTTTTCTCATTAAATAAGTAAAGTAAAAATCATGTTGGTAATTCCATCTACGCCCCTCGTTCTTCAATCTCTATAAATTTCCCAACCACAGTCCCTCAGTTCTATAGATCAAGATCAACATGTTGACCAAATTGGGTACCCTCTGGGTGATGACCCTCCTCCTCTCCTACTCGCTAAACTTCGCCACTGCCCGGCCAGAGCCCACATTTTCCGACATCACTCCAATGAAAACTCAACATAGAGTACGTAAATCTCCTCAACTTATACAAATTCTCAGCATCGAAGGCAACTTTTTTAACCAGTAGCTTTTCAATCAATATTTCATGGGTTTTGCTTAATACTTGTCTTTGACATCTTTTTTCTGAAGGATGATCAGCTAGAGAAGGTTATGGAGGAGAGATGTGAAGGAGCTGGGCAAGAAGATTGCTTGGAGAGAAGAACACTTGCGGCTCACATCGATTACATCTACACCCAGAAGAATGAGCCATGAGATTTTGCTCTGTATTCTTATATTATTTCTGGGTTATATTTTATATGGATGTAGCAGTAATTTCCTATGTAAATCACAGCTGCCACAGGTTCTGTTTCAGGATCTTTAGTTAATCATTGTATTATACCATCCATTACGTACCAAGTTTTCTTTTCTTGTTGGAAAGAGTAGTTTGTGTTGATGGAGATAATATTATGTACAGTTTATTCATTATATTTCAGTGTTAGAGTTTTATAAACGCAGCAAATAGGTAGAAAAGGCTGAAAATAAAAGAGCAATTCTTCTATATTATGATTTCCATGTTGAAATTTCCATTTCCACAATTTTAAACTTCTTTGAAATCAAGCATCGTGCATGTTACTGCAAAAATGATTGGTTTTCCAAGAACTGAAAAAGGTTGGATGCAGAAAAAACTCAGAAAGAACGAATCAGTGGAGAGAAGGAGAGAGAAGTGCATATGGATTTACCATCATGACGACAACATCATAGCGTGAATCAATTGTGCTGAAGATATAATTATTAGCAAGTTGGAAACATTATTTTTTGTCGTGGAAAATTAATTTATATATATAATTTGGTATGATTTCCTTACACATGAGAAGTAGTTGATCAACGTACGGAATCTTGTAAACAAGCATTCCATGCATATATACGTTATAATACGTAGGCTTTTACCCTCCATTTTATAGTTTTTTTTAGTTCTTGTTTAATACGTGTAAAAAGCTTTGGGTCTTAAGCATTTTCGCATGATTTATGCATATATGAAGGAGTTTCATCATACCACATAGTCTGACCAACTTATCTACCACTTACAAGGACACGTGGCACCTACAATTTTTCTTTTTTTTTTTTTTTTTTTTAAATCTTTCCGATTCCAAGCACCTGTTCAAAAAAATCCAAACCTAATGTCTTACAAAATAGTCAAAACTACCTAATAATCCGTAATTTCATTGTCCGCATTGAGCCCCTCCTATTATTCCAAAATGAAAAAACATTTTTTAATAAATTGAAAAATTATTGCTTTCAATTTAAACAAATAAATGGGACCAACCAGCATAAAAGCCGTGAAGGTTTGATGGTGTCACCGAGGATTATCATCCATGTGCCTTGAGCTTTGCGCAACAGCTAAATAAAACAATTAATGTTTTGTTACACCTCATCAGATTTGAGCATACGTAATTCCTTTTGTTTCCCCTTTGCCCATTACATATATAAGATTAAATTTTACTATTCATAAGTTCTATATACCATATATTATATAAATTTTTATTTTTTGATTTTTTAAAATTTTTAAAAAAATTTTATTTAGTTTTATTCTTTTTAAAATAATTGAATTATTCTACTAATCATCTATATATCACATATTTAATAAAAAAATTAAAAAAATAGTAAAAATAATAATGTGTGGTGTATGAAATTTATAAGGAAAAATATAGTTACAAGTATAATTATGCACTAATCTGTGCACTAATATAATGTGATTGGTTAAAAAGTAAATTTTATTTAAAACAATGTTAATTTAAATTTTAAGTATGAATAAATCAATATTAATATACAGATTAATGTGTAACTGTACTTTTATATAGTAAAACTCAATTTATAAATAGAATTTTTCTATAAAATTATGCCAAAAGCTTAAAAACTCGATGACATTGGGGTGAGCTGCAGCTAGGACTGCTCGTGATGGAGGTGGTTAATCTCTCTAGAGAGAAACAAGGCAACAGCTAGCTTGGTTATATATCGATACACGTGGACTATATAAATAGCATTCGGCTCTTTGACCCAGAAAATGAGCGGCATTGGTACTAGATTTTGTATTTTCTTCACTTGGCGGCATCTGGAGACTGGATGACTATGTCAGCAGCCAGCAGATCACGACACCCTGATATTTGACAATGCAGACTGGTTGTTGTCTGTTGGCTGACCATCTAATATATTTACAAAATCAATTTTGCTTTTTTATTGATTAATTTACAAATAGTACTAATAAAAATAAAAATAAAAAGCATTAAAGGCCCACCAGACCACAGTATATGGCAATATGCTCGGTCTACTATCTTCCAACTACCAAAATATTGTACGTGCCACATCATCATGCTTACCAATTAACCACCAATTTGCAAGACCTACTTAGAAGCATCATCAAAAGGTCTACAGTTCGGACTCACGTATTGCTTATGTCGTACGTGAATTTTTCGTGCCGCTTCACTCACATTCATTCCTCCAAACTCTATTGGGTGACAGTTTGTGAAAGAGATGAGTTTTTTTCCAAACAAACGCTCAAGCTTTCCATGTTTAAGTTATACGGGCCAATTAAAACTGAGAGGGCCTTTACTTTCTAGTCCAGATTCTGTCGCTGATAACCATTTGAGGCCCGACGCTGACAAGTAAGCCAATGGGCCGTACGGATTACAGATCAGCACAACCCCCTTGGCGCCAAACTCGGTAGTCTCCCGCCAAAAGAATGCACAGCATAAAAGCCACCAAAATTCTATTCACACAACAGGCTTCGAAGTTTTAGCAATGGGCAAAGAAGAAAGGAAGTACTGGCTTCTGAAGACAGAGCCGGGAGAGTGGTCGTGGGATGACCAAGCAGCCAACGGGGGCGTGACCGAGTGGGACGGTGTCAAGAACAAACAAGCCCAGAAATACCTCAAGTCCATGAAGCTCGCCGACCTCTGCTTCTTCTACCACTCCGGCGCCAAGTCTCGCCGCGTCGTCGGCGTGGTGACCGTTGTGAAAGAGTGGTATGGCGATGGTGACGGTAATGGTGGTGCCGTGGATGTGAAGGCAGTGGGGGAGATGAGGAGGCAGGTGGACTTGAAAGAGATGAAGGGGGATAGTGGGTTAAAGGGTTTTGCTCTGTTTAGGCAGCCGAGGCTATCGGTTGTGCCAGTTTCAGAGGACGTGTGGGAAAGGGTTTGTGATTTGGGAGGTGGGTATGAAGGGGATGGTAAAGATGATCGTATTCAAGACCAAGATGAGGGAGGGGGAGATTAGGCCTAGAAATCGTTGCTTGAAGGGTGTTTGTAAATTTTCCCCAGTATGCTAACTTCCGTCTTTTTTGTAACAAAAGTAGTGGGGGACTGAGAAGTGTAGTAGTATATATCTAACTTGTTTTGCTTGATACTCTTTTCAGTCCGTGGTTTGTAAGTGGAAAGAGAAAATGATATTGGGGGTTATGCAAGTATGCCAAGTAAGTTCTGAAAGTCCAGATCATGCGAGTAACCCAAGTTTTTTTGCTTGAATCTTCTGTCTACATTTGTTGCTATATTGGCTGTTTGTTTAATCATTCAGCGTGGCTCACTGGCTCTTGCAATGGTCCAAAACAAGTGGCAAATACAGTAGCTCTTTGTAAGTTGTCCTAAAGAGTTATATTCTAAAAAAGGGACAAATACAATATCCACTTTTTGTCTCGCTAGATAGAGTACCGTCTTCTGTGAGAAATTTATTAGATGCTGTCATTACAATAAAATTTCTTAAATAATCTTTTTGAAAAAAGAAAACAGAATCCATAAATAATAATAATAATAATAATAATAATAATAAATAAAATAGTATACCTCCTCTACCAGTGACCAAAGAACGTCACAATTCACAAGGCCAAGTGAACGCGATAGCAATAGCCATTGCACTGCTGCACACCAAACCAACCATTGAGAATCCCAAAAGCCTCGGAAGTCGGCCTGCGTCTTCATGTACACATATCGGGAAGCTCAAACAGTTTCTCACGGATATCTCACTCTTTCTTTGCGCCCATTAGTGATGATGGAGAACCAGAGCGTGGTGGAGTCGATAAAGTCGAAATTGCGGGCGCTGAAGAAGTCGAAGAAGCCGTACGTGAAGATGGACACGAGCTCCAGCGTCAAGGTCGAGATCCGCAGCAGAAAGGCCCGCAAGCTCATTGACAAGACCCTTAAGGTAGCCGACCGTCCCGGCAAGGGCAGTATTGCTTCTTCTTCATAATTCTGCCATTCTGTTTTGGACAAAATATGATATTGTATTGGATAATGGATAGATATATCTGCCCTCTCTCTATCCGTGTTTCTTGGGTTTTGATCTTTTTATCTGTGCTTTAAATTGGTTGTTGGAGTTCCCTGTTGTGCCTACAGATTCTGGGTTTATATTCTTACGTCCTAAGGTTTCAAAGCATTAAAAAAGAACCACACCAAAAAAAAAAAAAAAAAGATGAAGAAGAAGAAGAAAAAAGAAAAGAAAAGGGATTTGAATCCGTATCGGAACAATCAAACAGTGTTCTTACATTCTAAGCTGTTGACATTAAAAGCTTTTTGACGTGATTGAAAATAACAAATGCAAAAATAAATGACATCATTATTCTTATTCTTATGGCGACATCTGATTAATTGTTTTGCTTTTCGCTGTATGGGTATCTTCCTATCAGTTTGAAAAATATCGTTTGAAGATATTGGAGTCGTCGTCACATGATGATTAATAGAGGAAACTATCGAAAGTTATGGAATAGTTTTACTTATAGAAAAATTCTAAACATAAGCCTCTACACCATATATCATATTTTTTTTTTATTTTTTTATTATGAAAAATGTTTAGTATATGAATAATAAGGAAAAAAATTAATTAGTTAAAAAAATAAATCCAAATTTAAAAATAAAATAAAAAAAAGTTAGATGTGTGGTGTATGAGACTTATGAGTAGCAATGCTGTTACTTATAATTATTGATTGATTGTGCATGAGAAACATGTGGAGGGATCAATATCGCAAGGCCCAAATTTCAGCCCAAGGGCCCACTATCCTTAAAGGATAGCTATCCAAAAAAGTAATGTGATTTAAGATAAACCTACCCTGATTATTAAGAGGAATAAATCTTCAGTCTATGAATATGGCGATGGATAATTTCGGTATCTTAAAGATAAACCTCCTCATGGCTAAGTATAGTGTGAACCTAATCTAGTTATGACATTTATCCAATTGACCTCTATGCATATATACATGAGTAACATGTAACTTTTGAATTATCTGATTACATATTCTTGAATTGTGATATATTACTTGTTAGAAAAAACATCAAAATTGTCACAAGCACATACCACCCCTATAATGAGTTGCAGGTTGACGATTACGGGTGGTAGAATACGACCTTAACAATATATTTAATGATTAACTAAAATCTAAGTCAATGTAGTTGTACGAATATTTGTTTAGATTTTAAAAATTTGTCAAATCATTGTTTATGGTCCAATTAAGAGGTTTTGATAAATGCTTAAATGATCTTCGAGAGTGTTGGAATGGGGTCAACGTTTGCTTGTGGATGTGGTGGCTCAAGCTTTAAGTACCCATGGATCACACATGTTCATACAGCAATTGAAGCTAGATTTTAAATTTCAAGTTTTAATTTTTTTTCTCTCTAAATTACAAATCTCTTTTATTTAGAAAAAAATATAGTTGTAAATATAACTACGCATTAATATGTATATCAATCTAATGTGATTGATCAAAAAAATAGATTTTATTAAAAATAATGATAATTTAAATTTTGAATATGAAGGAATCAATATTGATATGCAGATTAATATGTAACTTTATCTGTATGTAACAAAACTCTTCATTTAGTTTGATCGGTATTTGTTTTCCATGCTCAATGTCATAATCCTACCAATTTATTCCTGTCTGTGGAAGTTGGGGGCTAGCAAGGAAACGATTTAAATTGGTGATTATTTTTCCAAATTCATGACAGTGGTTTAAACTTCATAGACGCACTGTTAAAACTTAGAGAAAGCATTGATTTCTACATTGTCAAAAGCATTAATTTAATACTATGTTGTGTACCATTTGTGACTATCTTTCTCTTGATTGGATTCAGAATCATTATAAATTTTGTCTGAATTCTAAGCTAAGAGAAATAGATTCATAAGTAAGTCTTGTAATATTTATCAAACATTTAATGTTATTCGAAAGATTCAGTCAAATGGTCATAAATGTTGTGGGATTGATTTTCTTAATGAGTCTATCTTTCTCTCATTTTGAATTCTAGAATTCAGACAGAACTATATAATTTCAAATGTAGCTTGTTTTATAGTAATGAGACCGTGAGGAATAGGCACTCTAAATTGCTTATTTAAACAATACATAGATCAAGATAACTGACTAAAAAAGAAATTCTACCTTGACCTATATATGGAAGAGAATGAAGGATTCGATTTTCCCCTTGTAAAACTTATGCCAAACACACGAGTTGCCAGGTAATTTGAGTAAGAAATTTTCAGTAACACTTCTCGTACATATAAAAGATTTTTCTTGAGCTTATTACTTCGTGTCATTTTTACCTTTGAAATGTAACCTTGATATAAGATAACTCCACTAAGAAAAAGATAATTAATGCTCAATTATTTTCACAATATTTTATATAACTATATTTAAAGAGTAATACTATATACAGTTGTGAAGTGCATAAAAGTTATACAGTTGCTTTGAAAAAGAGTATGATATAATATTAAAAAATGAATTTCTTTCCATATGAGTTCCGTATTTATTTATTTTTTTCTTGCACGACGCTTGTGCACTCACAACTGCACAACTACAGAAGAGCAATGTAGTATCATAGCTGCGGCGCCTGATAACTAAAGAAGAGTAAAGTAGTGTCATAGCTATGCGGTGCCTGACAACTATAGAAGACTTATAAAAATCATGCGGACCAGAGTTATCTGATTTAAAACAGAGAGACCGTTATAAAAACAACCTCTAAAAGTACACTTCCCTAGTTTTCGAATCTTTTTATCTCATCCCCCTTTTAAATCCATCAATCCATCTACATAACCTGAATTAAATAATCAAGCCAAGTAATAAGACAGTTATGACTCGGTGTCCTTATATGCATCTACATAACTATTGCCCTATTGCCTCTGTTTCTTTGGCACAAAAAGTAGAAAGTTATGACTTCTTCAATTATAATCTGGTGGGAGTCAGACCGGCCGGTAGACCATATTAATAGATTTTGGGTCAACAAAAGCCCCCCATTTGATTGTTGCCCAAGTTTTAGGTGGACCAATACTTCTAACCTTTCAGCACATAGTCCATGGTAAAGGGATCCAACCCCCACAAATCACCATTGTCGGACTGACTTCAAATCACCCCATTTCATGAAATTTCTCAATTTAAAAATATCATTGAAATATAGATAGATTTAGGCACATGTCTCTCGTGTACACAAATCTACAATTTTTTTCCTTTTTTTTTTGGGAGTGTGTTGAATTTAAGTAAGTGACGTTGCGTCTAACTTTCATAGGCTGATTTCTCGTAGATTCTCCTAACCTTCTATACCTAAAAGAAAATTTGTATCAGACAATCTCCAACAGTAGTTAATCAGCATCTATTCAGCTAAAACTATGAAGCTGCAAGTTTGAAGCTATATTTATCGTATAACATTATAGCCTGCAAGAACAACGTCTTAGCAATGGGTTCTAAAGTAGCATGCTTGCATTTGCTGCTGCTACTTCTCGTCTCAGGCACTGCACTCTCTCAACAGATTGTCAAGACTCTTCCTGGCTTCCCCGGCGAATTGCCATTTAAACTTGAAACTGGGTACGCAATTAATGCATGCCCTTTTCTCTTTCAATATTGCTCTTTTGTGCAGTAGATTGATTAGCATTGGCGATACTTATGGGGCTTCGATTGGATACAGATACATAAGCGTTGGCAATGTGGAATTCTTCTACTATTTCGCGGTGTCGGAAGGGAACCCCGGAGCTGACCCTCTTCTACTCTACATAAATGGTGGCCCTGGTTGCTCTGGTTTGAACGGGTTTTTCTATCAGATTGGTATGATTCTAATTCGGATAACAACTTAAGAAAAAATTGATGACCGGTTTTGAGCAAAATGGCCTTGATTTGCTGCTATGTTTATCTCTATATAGGCATGACATATCTCATCATGTTTGCCTACAGGCCCGCTAAGATTCAATACCACCGATTATACCGGGGGCTTACCAACATTGCTGTACGAATCAAGCACATGGACAAAGGTACAACTTTGATTTTTATAATATATTTAAGTTGTTAATATCTTGCTTTATTTTTAATAATTGTTGCTTTGTTTGACCACTACCGCTAAAAATACGGACTCAGAAATTTGAGAAAATGATCCTCCTTTCCCCTGGGGACTTGTCTTCACCTCTGTTCTCTTCTTCTTCTTCTTCAGGATGCTGTTATTCAGCCTCTCCTCCCTCCCTTAATTTCTTCCTGTCCCCCCCTCTTTCTCTAATCCTTGTCCTGCATCAGTAGACAAAGTTAAAGTAATTCCAGTTTTTCCTTGTTAAAGTTGACTGACTTGAACTCTTTTCCAGACGGCAAGCATAATATTTTTAGATGCGCCTGTTGGTGCTGGCTTTTCATATGCAACAACTACAGAGGCTTGGAACACAACGGACACAAAGATGGCGAAACAAGCAGATCAGTTCCTAAGAAATGTGAGTGCGCGCCGTTCATGACAGAAGACACAAAAAAATTATAATAATAATAATGTTTTTACACTTTACATCTTAAATTGACAGCGAGAAAATATGATATTGATAATGACTCAACAAAAAACAACATGTTACTATTTTCTGTCAAGATAATTGAACACTGATCTCGTGAAAACATGAACAACAGAAGCAATACCACAAAAGACCTGTCATTTATGGGTCTTATTATTTCTCATGTCTAATTTTTATATCTTATTGGTCTGTAATGCAGTGGTTGGGCGAACACCCGGATTTCATGTCCAATCCAGTCTATCTTGGTAGCGATTCATATGCAGGAATTTATACTCCAATTCTTGCTCAAGATATTATAAATGGTAAAATTCACATCGAACACCGGCATCTCATACATCTCGCGTCATTTAAATCCAGCCCCACATACTCAAACCCGGTTCTCTGTTATTGACATGTTGCAGGCAATGAAGCAGGAGTTGAGCCTCGTGTGAATCTCAAAGTACATGATTTACACCTAAGACTTCAACGCCTTTTTTCTTTACTTTTCTTTTCCCCTTTGCTTCTGCTATTTGTGTAGCATGAAATTAAGATGCCATGTTCTTTCAAACAATATCAGGGATTCTCGATCGGATGCCCACATACACATACGGATCTTGAAACGAATACAAAGATAGCCTTTGCACACAGGCTGGCTTTAATATCGGATTCAATGTATGAGGTAGATACAATACCACAAATAACTTAAAAAACCAAGCCTTAGTTCTTAATGACTTGGATTTTTAACTCTTATTTCACATATATATTCATAGTTGTTCTTTTTTTATTATGTTGTAATTCAGTCTGCCAGAACAAGTTGCAATGAGAATTACGCCGATCCAGTAGGTGCAGCCTGCACTGAAGCACTTTCAGCAATAAGCCAGGTTTGATGGATTCAGTTTTGTTTTCTGTAACATCATATATTCATAGTTTTCTAATATCACTCGATCTTCAACATTGTGAATATTCAGTGCATAGAGTTAATAAGTCCGCAAAACATATTGGAACCAACTTGTGCTTTCTTATCACCGAAAGCAGAAGAAGATAATGCTCAAAGATCTCTCACAGAAAACTACATTCTTCCATCGCCTAAAAAATCTGGTGACTTTTGGTGCAAAGTAAATCTTCCTCTCTCTCTCTCTCTGGATTTTTAGCATTCTTCCTGCTTGTATTCTAATTTCTAAGTCGGCATGTCTAACAAGCATACTTATGTCTCTAATTTTTCTCTTTTCACTCTGCAGAATTTTGATTATTTGATGTCTGATATATGGACAAATTATAAAAGTGTCCAAGATGCTCTCCATGTTCGCCCAGTAAGTACTTTTGGAGATGAATTACAATGAAATTTGAAGTCGGTTTAGTAAAAGCTCATGCATCGATGTATCTGCATTTTAATTACAGGGAACAGTCAAAGAATTCTTTAGGTGCAACATTACCATGGAGTATACAGTTGACACCAATGACGTTGTCCCCTATCACAAAAACCTTACCGATACAGGCTTGCAAGTGCTGGTTTTCAGGTTCCCACATCCCAATTCTCTGCAATACTTGCGCACAAATGAATGTGCCTGAGAATTACAAAAGTTTTACTGACAACTATATTCAAATTGCAATCTCCACTGCAGTGGCGATCACGACATGGTTATTCCACATATCGGCATCGAGCAATGGATAAATTCTCTAGACCTGACAATTGATACTGATTGGCGACCCTGGTTTGTCGGTGGTCAAGTTGCAGGGTTAGATTGTTGATATCAACACACACAACTTCAGCCTTTGTTTTTCTAATTTTAAGTTTCAGTTGCTTTTTAATATGGCTAACAATCTGCATGCACTGCTCCTAATTTAGGTACACGAGGAAATATACAAACGATGGATACCGCTTGACATATGCAACTCTAAAGGCAAGAAGAAGCTTTTCATTTTTCACTTGATTCCTCATCTAAACAATTACTTAAAAAAAGGAAAGGGAAAATTTATACATATTTGGTTAATTTGTTGCAGGGATCTGGACACTCGCCACCAGAGTACAAACGCAAGGAATGCTATGAAATGTTCCATAGATGGATCCATTACTATCCTATCTAGTTTCTGCTTTCCTTTTCACTTGTCAATGTTGGACAAGAGTTTATTGTAATCCTTGTTTAGTATTAAAGTAGTCCTCCATGCTCTCTTGTTTTTCAATATCTAAAGACCAGAAAAAGAACCATAATGAAAGAGAACGTGAATGTTCTAGTATTTTTCACTTGTTTCCCAAGGGCTCTTCTTTGAAATCATCACTTATTGGAATTGATGAATAGTAGCAGCTTGTTTAATGTTTAGACAGGTGGGAAAATGGGCACGTACACTTGAATGGAACTAGACGGTGACTTCCAACCACATTGACTTAATTAATTTCATGATAATAATGAATTTTATAAATAATTATAAGAGTTTCAAATCGATATTTTATTTTATTTTAAAAATAAAAAATAAAAAGGCACATTTGATCAATCTAGAGGTAGCGTCTTCGAGCATCCCTATCTGGTTTCCTATCTCATCCTTATCTTTAAATTTTGGAAAAAATTTTAAGGTTTTTATGTAAAAAGTGACCTCCATCCGGATCTCTAAATTGCGGTGTAATTTTTCCGACGCTACAGTAGATACCCATATATGGGGATCCACTGTACATCTCCATCCCAAAATCGCCCCAACGATTTTGTTGCTCCACCCGCGATATCTTCTCCCTCCCCTCCCCGCAACGCAGAACCTGCACCTTTTTTCGCCTAAATTGAAGGTGAACTGTTGAGGAAAATTTCGACATTATTTTCTTTCTGCATATGGATCTTTGGTGTTGGGTCTGGGCTTCGTCCACTGTCGGCGACCATGTCGGAGTTCTTGATGGGCTCAGGCTTCGATCGTTTGCTGGAGCAGCTTACCCAGATCGAAGTAATCAGATTCGGGCGTTCCGAGAATCCGCCTGCATCGAAGGCAACGATAGAGTCTTTACCCACGATCGATCTTGGCGTGGAGGCCCGCGAGATGCCGTGCAAGCACATATACCACTTGGACTGTATCCTTCCCTGGCTTTCTCTAAGAAACACGTGCCCGGTTTGCTGGCACGAGTTGCCGAGCGAGCGTAACGAGGGTGATAACTCAGAGGAGGAGACGGTGAGGTTAACCATATGGAGGCTACCGAGAGGTGGGTTTGCGGTGGGGAGGTTTTCTGGGGGAAGAAGAGCAGCCGCGGAGAGAGAACTACCGGTTGTGTACACTGAAATGGATGGTGGCTTCGGGGCAAGTGGGGCTCTGAGAAGGGTTTCGTGGGTTTCGAGACGGAGTAGAGGAAGAGAGAGTGGTGGATTTCGCAAGGCTTTCTGCAATTTCTTCTCCTTCCTGAGGTTTAGGCCTAATTCTTCATCTTCGAACTCTGGGTCTGAATCTCGGTCTATGAGCAGAAGCCATAGTCATTCGGGTTCGGTGTTAAGTAGGTATTTGAAAAAAAAAAATAATAATAATAATAAAACAAAAGAGTTAATAGTTAAGATTGTAAATAGAATAGAGAAAAAAAATTAATAAAAAAATAATATAGAAATATTATTTAAAAGAATAGAGATAAGGATGGGGAATGAGATGTAGGAGGTTTTTAGAAGATAAACAAATTTTAGGAAATAATTTGAGAAAATGAGTATTTGAGTTAAATTATAGGGATGAGGATGTAAAATTGGATGGGAATGCTCTTAGCTCTTGAGAACCTTGTATTGGCATATATATGTACGTGACAATCAATAAAAGCTGTGCAAAGTCAAAAACCTGTAACTTAGATGGCATGAGACCTAGTCTCTATAAGAGAGCTTTTCGGTTCGATCCCATTTCCAAATCTTTCAATATAAATAATAATAATAATAATAAAATAAAAATAAAAGTTGGGCAAAATACTGTTGTGTCCAAATTTTCAACGGGTCACCTGTAAAATATAAAATAAATAATAAAACCTATCTCTTTCTCTTTGTTTAAATTTTTAGGATAAGTAATGATTTTCTATAATATTATAGCCATCCATCTATCATATTATTAAATAAGAAAAATGCTAGAGTGTCCCATGAATTTCCTCTCATTTTGGACCGTTCATATTTTTTAATTTTTTTCAACAAGTTAACTGTTAAATATAAAATAAATAATAAAATCTATCTCTTTCTCTTTGTTTAAACTTTTGTGACAAGTGATAATTTCATATGATATCAGAGCTATCTATCTATCAGATTATTAAACAGGAAAAATATTAGAGTGTCCCATGAATTTCTTCTCATTTTGAACATTCAAATGTATATATTCTGCTTAGATGTTAAGAAAGTAAATATTAATATATTGATGTAATTGTTTTGAATCTTTTAAAAATATTTAAATATGGAAAAAAAAAAAGAGAAATTAAAAATTGACCTATGAGGCACGCTGGACGACAGATAGCGTTATCCATTAAATAAAAGTGCTGCGAAGTACATTTAACAAAATGTCGAAAGGTGTTTGAAAGAGCCTTGTCGACAATTTCTCTTGCGAGTTACGTCTATGTATAGACATGTCTATTTGTGAGATAGAGACGGTTTCCAATGCTCATGTATCCAATTGCTTTATAATTTAAATTAATTTTATAATAAAATTGATTTTATAATTTAACGTAATATACCAATTTATATGTTTAATTTTATATAAATAGTTTATGGCTCAAGTACATTTTTTTATAGGAGTTTAGGCTCGGTTTGGATTGTGATGGACTCTCAATTTATCTCATCTTATTTTATTTTTTATTATAATTTTTATATAAAATATAATAAATAATTTAATTTTTTAAATTTTAAAATAATAATATTAATAAAAATAATATTTTATTTAATTTTTAATTTTTATTTCAACTTATCTTATTTTAATTAACTCTCTCAATCAAATCTAAACTGAGACAAAATTGAAAGAGGTCCGACAATATCAGGTTTGGAAGACAGACAATATCAAATTGGAGCCCCAAGGCATGTTTTTAGGACCTGTGGATGCGGGAAGGTTACCTACCAAAGGCAAAAGCTCTCAAACATCAAGGCTGTTGATTTCTTGGTATTTCACGTGCAAACGTATCGGTTTTTCTCTTTCAGGTCAAGAACCACATAATAATTTACAGGTACAATACATTAAAGACTTTCTGTAACTCTATGCATCCGCATTCACGATCTGCAGATCCTGTACATATAAAAAGTAATCAACAATGTTCTGCGAGAAAATGTGGTAAGTCGACCGGTCAAACGATCGATATCAGTCAGCGTTGTTTTCAACCACCAAGAAGTCAAACAACAGCTTTTTCTTCACGTTTCGCCGCAACAAGAGCAACGGAAAGGGACCCAACAAAAATGTCGCTGTACCAATTTTGGAGGTTTTTCGCAAGACCAGGGCTTTAAGGTATATCTATTTTGTTTCTTGTAATTCAAACGCCTTGATAATGCCAAGAAGAAGATTGATAATAAATGAATAAATAAATAAATAAATAAAAGCTTGATAACGCACGTGGTTTTAGATGCAAAATTGGAAAAATTGTTAGTACCAAGAAGTCAAGAACAGCTTAACACCTTTTTCTAACCTTTTTTTTCTTTTAAAGAAATTGAGCAAACAAGTTAACTTATCTCCAATTATTACGTAACTATTCTCGTTATTTAAGTATTTATTTTTATTTTTATAAGATAAATGTTTTGGACATAAAAAAATTTCATAAATTAAATTAACAAATTGATGTGATTTGATATAATATGTAAGTATATAAAATAGACTTTTATTGTAAAGTAGATATAATGTTTTCATATCAATTTATGAGTTTACTTTATAAGATCTTATCGTAACTATAATACTTCTTTTCTCAAAAATGAAACAATAAGTATTGATTTGTTTTTTTTTCCTAAAAAGAGAAAAAGAAAAATCTAACATATGTATTATTTAGCTATATCCCCCTCTGGATGATGCATGCATCGATCTTCCTAACATTCAAAACTAGGTTTAGCCTTTAACGAAAATCCCTCCAAACAGGACCATATTATGTACAACCAAGTCATGTTTTTGGTCTGCAACTGTATTTCAAAACCTCATATATCCTTTCTAACAACATTTCTCCGGGTTCTCCTACATACATTGACGATGTTTCAGAAACATCTATGTCATATTTACTCGGTTGAAAAGAGAGGCAAAAGAAAAATGGAAAAAAAGAAAAAGAAAAAGAAAAATTAGGTGCAACGCTAACTTCTACCTGAATTGGTACTAGCTATATAACGCGAAGATTAATCGTAGACTCAGGGCAGACCTCGCCGGCAACATAGGGGCAGCCTTTAACAATGGCACTCGTCTCTGGCAATTCTGCTAACAGAGTGTGTTTGCATGTGTTCATTCTACTGCTTTTCTTTGTAAAAGCGGCTTTCTCCGGCACACTCGTCACCTCTATACCAGGCTTCGACGGTGACCTCCCTTTTAAACTCTATACTGGGTACGTACCTTTAAGATGAGTTTGTTGTGTTGTTGTTCCTTAAAAAAAAAAATGAAAATTTGAAAGAAAGTTAATGTAGTTTTGTGTTGCTTTTTCTCAAATATAATTTTATGTATTGTTGTTGGTTTGTTTTTCAGTTATGTGACCGTCGGTGAAGCAGATATGTTTTACTATTTTATCGAGTCCGAGGGAAAACCCAAATCGGATCCCCTTTTGCTCTGGTACAGTGGCGGCCCTGGTTGCTCTGCTTTCAATGGTCTTATTTATCAAATTGGTACCGTTTCCTTTCCTCATCCTATGCTCATTCTCCACGCATCCCTTGTCTGAAACTTAGAAAGGTTACAAGTAAGACTATAAATACATAGTTCATAATAAGTTTTTATAAAAATAAATTTATAAATCGATGTAATGTAATATGTTATATTATAAAGTTAATTTTATTATAAAATAGATATAAAAATCACTTTAACTTGTGAGCATATTTTTATAAGATATTTTTATAAATCTAAATAGATATTATTCATTTTATTTGCAATTGAGATGACTATTACCTATTTTTATAAATAGATTGAAAATTAAGTCATTTTGACTAGTCATTTTTCCGTTTTTATTTAATAGGCCACGTGACACTAATAGTGATGCCATGTCAAGAAGATCGTTTTAAATTTCAGATAATCTAAAAGAAGTGCTTTAACAAGGAAAAAAATAAAAGTACTTTAAGAGGTTGTTTGGACAGTAAGATGAGATAAGATAATTTTAGATAAAAGTTAAAAATTGAATAAAATATTATTATTATTTTAAGATTTAAAAAAATTAAATTATTAATTATATTTTATATGAGAATTTAAAAATTTTATAATAATAAGATGAAATAAAAGATTTTTCAATTCAAACGGGCTCCTAATCTAAATATATCGGAATTGTAAAACATATAAATGGCCAAATCGGGATGATTCTTCCATCATTTTTATATATAATTTTTTTTTTCTTATAAAAGATTTATTTGTTATTTTTGTAAAATAAGTTTGACACGTCAGTCATGCCAATACGTACTACTTACATGTATTTTCGATAAACGTTGATGGATAAAAAAATAATAATAATAACAAATTAATTACACAATTCCTAAATCTATGTAGCTCGGAGGTGGTTGACTTTCTTATAAACTTCTCCTTAGAAATGTTATGTGTTTTAACTATACTTGTAGGTCCACTAGCTTTCAACCTGACAGACTACGAAGGGGGTATACCAAATACATACTATTACCCATACTCATGGACAAGGGTTAGTTCCCTCTTCTTCTTTTTTTTAATTTCCCATGAGTTCCATCAAATGAATTTGATCGTATCACTGAATGATGTTGGAAATTTCCCAGACTGCCAGCATTTTATTTGTAGATGCACCCGTTGGCACTGGTTTCTCCTATGCTACAAGTGCGGATGCATACGATGTCTCGGACACAAAAACAGCAGCACAAGTTTATGAATTCCTAAAGAAGGTGAATTTATCCCAACATTAACAGCTGATTAACTAGCTAGCTAGCTAGCTGGTCTCATATCGCCCTCCATTAAATGGGGACTCAACCAAAAAAGAAAAAGAAAAAATTCTTGCTATGGTATATCAAAAAGTAATGCTTACAAGATGCTTGCATATTTGTTTTCCTGACCCATCGACAAGGAGTCATATGTGTTGGAAGATTTTAAGTGTTTTGTCTTTCCACTGAATCATATGTTTCTTGAGTACTTTTACATGTATGCAGTGGTTGAGTGAACACCCACAATACCTGCTGAATCAATTATTTGTCGGTGCTGATTCTTATTCAGGCGTATCCGGCCCAGTCGTTGTTAAACATATCATTGATGGTAACTTTATCATGATCTTGCTCTTGGAAGTGATATTAATCAAAGAGAATCGACTCATTAACTTTGAACCTGTTTGGCTAAATATAAATCAGGTAATGAAGCTGGGCTCGTGCCACGCCTGAATCTCAAGGTGCATCTTCAATTTGCAGAAACTTGAACCAGTACCTTAATCAAGTAGCTCATAAATTAAGTTACTTCAATAAACTGCATGCTTAATTGCTTGAAATGGTTTCAGGGGTATATTCTTGGGTGCCCCAAAACTGATGCAACTATTAACGATAATTCAAAGATAATATATTCTCATCGGATGGGACTGGTATCAGATGAACTCTATGAGGTAATATTCTTCCTTAACATTCTTCATTTCTTCTCTTGACTGGCCTGATTTCCGTTGATTAATATTCTGGTATAGAGGCCTTAGAGTAGCATAACTCTTCCTATACGAGTTATTCTATACTGTTCCTATATGAGTTATTCTATTCTTAAGCCGATGTCTAAAGCAAACCATCCACATCACTTAAATGGTAAGATTTGATTTGTAAGACTCAAATTTTAAAATTTATCTTTCAAATCAAATTATACCACGTAAGTAGTGTGCGATGTAAACGTCTTAAAATAGAGTATTCTTCCTATATATGGTTGAAATTGGAAAATGGTATATGCATGGATCTTTGCAGGCAGCAAAAGAAAGTTGTAACGGGAATTATGATGATATTACTAAATCACAAGCACAATGCTATGAGGATCTTAAATTAATCCAGCATGTAAGAGACTCGATTCTGTCCTTTTTTGTATGGAACTTCGGAATCTGACACTAACAGTATAAGGTGATTCCTTGAACTTTTAGTGCATCAAAGACATAAATAAAAACCATATTCTGGAGCCTAAGTGCACCTGGGCATCCCCAAAACACTATGGAGGATCGGTCCGAAGAGCTCTTGAAGAAGACTCAGACGGCTTGATCCTGTCATCCTCAGATACTGATCAGGAGTTTTATTGCCATGTAAATACATCTCTCTGCCCAGCCTTTCTCTCTATAAATTTACAATTTTTAGCGTACAGAAGTTATATGCAGAACCGATCCACACTTTTGCAGACCTTCGGCTATGCGCTGTCTTATATTTGGGCCAACGATCGAAGTGTTAGGAAGGCTCTTAATATCCTAGAGGTATTGACTCCCAAATTAAGTTAATTTATTGAGGGAAATATAACTAAAATATGAAAGTGCAATTGCTGCAATCAGGGATCAGTACAAGACTGGAAGAGATGCAACAAGACCTTAAGCTCATCTTACACATATGACCTCACCAGCGTGCTTGAGTATCATAAAAATCTCAGCACAAAGGGTCTTCAAGTTCTAATATACAAGTATGTTGCTCAGAACTGACCATAATTCCTATCAATGCTAGCTCTTCTTTTGGATTCTATTTCTCTCTTTTCAACAAACTAGATAGGCATCATAATGATCATATTCTTCTTCTTTGAGGTGATCTTATTTTGTAGGATTTGCTATCAACCTACTTAGTTTTCGTTAAATCACTAATTTTCCCGAAAATTTATATTCCCGATGAGAATCGAACTCGATCATTTTTCTTATATATACATATTTTTTAACAATATATCTTCATGTGTTTTAAGAGAAATTTTCCTGATTTTCTAAACCATGAGATCTGTTTCATTTTTCACACAGTGGTGATCATGACCTGGTAATCCCAAACATTGGTACACAAGAGTGGATTAAGGTGCTCAATTTAACCATCGTTAATGATTGGCATTCGTGGTTAGTGGATGGTCAAGTTGCAGGGTCAGTACATATCCAGTTAACATTGTGATCATCCATCCTGATTAATTCATGAACTAGTTTTTTTAAAATAAAAAATAAAATTAATCAAAAATGAATAATTGTAATCGTTTTGTTTGTGTAGGTACACAATTAAGTATTCGAGTAATGGGTACCGCTTGACCTATGCCACCATAAAGGTTAGTTTAAAAAACAGAACAACAACTGGTTTCGGAATTATTTACGTTAATTGTAATCGTTTTTGTTGACTATATATATATGTGTGTGTGTATGTTTGACAAATAATAATGTTGTTGTTTGAGAAGGGGGCGGGTCACTCACCTCAAGAGTACAAGCGTAGAGAAAGTTTTCACATGTTCGACAGGTTTATCCATTATTTTCCACTCTGAATCACTCCGGCGATCGGCTTCAAGATCAATGGCCTGCAAACTGCTGAATTATTTGTAATCTATTGATGTTAAATCTGGCAATAAAGGTTAGAGCCATGTATCGTGTATGATACCTTAATCTTATAATGGAGGCTGAGCTTGAGACGTCTCAGCCAAAAGATACAAAAAGGAGTTCCATTGCACCTTGTTAGCTTTACATGCCTTAATTCTCCATTCACATACACTTTCACGTGCTTTCCGATTTAAAAAAGAGAAATGTTTTAGGTAAATCTTTATAAAAATAAATATATAAATTGATTTGAATTAATATGATACGTTGATTACAAAATCACGTTAATTTATAAGTTTATTTTTATAAAATTTATTGATAACTGTTATATTTCTCTTTCATAATACTCTTTAGGTGATACAATGATTTTTGAATTAACATGTTTATACATAGAATTTATTTTTATAAAATAAGGGTTTATCCCAAAAACATTTTCTAATTGATAAAAGCGACTCTACTTCAAACCCATCCAAGTCATTTTAAGAAGTGAGATATTTTTAAAGGGTGATATCTCGATTTTATTATTAAACTCTCACAAGGAATATCAGGAATATCTGGAAGCATGGAATTACAACCAAAATTCTAAAACAAACTCGAGAATACAAGTAAAAGGAAACATCACTTCGGGAAATTCCTATTCTAGTCTGAAAGAGTTATTTTGAATAAAATCTTCTAGAATTCGACTCATGTGGCTATTAGAGAATAATAAAAATTGTATACTCGTGGTGCAACTAAATGAGAGTGGAGATCAAAAGACCCCACAATCTCTATACTTAACCACCAAAGTCGGGTCCAGAACTCGCAGTGCAACCAAATGAGCGTGGAAGTCAAAAGACCCCACGATCCTTATACTTAGCCATCAAAGTCAAGTCAATGACTCCAAATGGGCGTGAAGGTCAAATTACCCCACAACCTTTATACTTAGTCACCAAAGTTGAGTTCAGGACTCACAGTGCAACTAAATGGACGTGGAGGTTAAAAGACCCCACGACCCCTATACATAGCCACCAAAGACGAGTCAAAAACTCGCTGTTCAACCAAATGAACGTAAAGATCAAAAAACTTTACAACCCATATACTTAGCCACCAAAGAAGAGTTTAGAACTCACGATGCAACCAAATAGACGTGGATATCAAAACACCCCATTACCCCTATATTTAGCTATCAAAATCGAGTCCAATACTCACAGTGCAACCAAATAGGCATGGAGGTCTAAAGACTCAATGACCTCCATACCTAATTATGAGGCGGCACACATACAGAGAAAAGATTCGGTCAAACAAGAAGATTATACAATGAAAATAAGGCGCTGTTAGCAATATGTCATAGTGTCAATGCCAATTTGTCCAAAAGATTATATAAGCCTTGGTTACAAAAGTTAATACAATCAAAAGCACTATTAAAAAAAAAACACACACAAGAGTTAAGATGTCTAGGAAGGAGGAGTTGGTGGAGGCTTTGAAGATGTCGAGAGCAGCAGTAAGTTCATGAAAGTGTCAGGCATGATCTTGCGCCCCAAGGAATCAACAAATTGGACCACGATGTTGTTAGGCTTGAAATCATCAGGTTTTAAGCGCTTCAAGTCAGCACGAGGGTGAGCCAACATATAAGCTCGCAAGTGAGCCACGCCAGCCCCGTACCCATACGCAAAAGCTCGGTCCCTTACACCAATGGCAAAGACCAACTGTGGCTGCAAGTGGACCACCTTGCTCCTTGAAACAGTCAGTTTGGCCTCAAACTATTGTAGCCGCGCCTTATGCTTCATCACATTTTTATCTAGATTGATCAAAGCCTGGTTCTGCTTATCGTTCTTGGCGTTAAAAGTCTCCCAATTTTTCTTGTAAGTATCAAACCTTTTGTGCATATCTTCATAAGATCCCTTACTCTCAAAAAGTTGGACATTAAGTTCCCTCTGAGATGCATCATGTGATACCCTAGCCTGCAAGAGATCAAGGGAGAGCTGCTTACGACCCTCCTTAGAGGTAGCCAGTGCTTGAGCATGTTCAAAACAACATTGCTCAACTGCGACCAATTGCTGCTGGGAGGATTCTAACTCATTCTTGGCATTGAGCAGTTGGGCATAAGCTAAGTCACGCTCAGACTCTGTCAGTCTTAGGGCAAAGCCTTGCTTGGCATTTAGAGACCCAACATAAAGTAACTCACCTCGAAGCTTATATGCCTCCTTACGGAGAATATCGAGTTCACCTTCTAGAAAGCGAATGTGCCCATCAACTTGCTCTAGGTAAGACTCCAGCTCAGTCTTCTCAGCTAACAAGTGAGAATTCTCTTGTTTGGCATAGAAGGTGAATTTTCGTCTCTCACGAACGTCAAACTATAGATCAGCGTGGTCGTTAGTAGTTCAAGTCACCAGACTGTCCACGCCTTGTAGAAAATAACCAAAATTTAAGGCGAACAAATACAAGTAAAAGACAGAAAGAATAACAACATGATAGAAAAAGTTATACCGCGGATGGGTAATGAAGTTGTAGCATTCCTTGTAGAATTTTTAAAGAAAAAGTCTATTTGCACACGGGGTTGGGGACCTCTCACGTACACGTCCATCTACTTGTAATAATGAAACGCGTTTAGCTCATCTTCTTCTTTGCATCTCCTTCATATCGTCTTCTCTGTGTTCAAGCAAGGAAACAGAGCATGTGTGCTCTCTAACCCAAAGCCTTGCCACACGTTGATCTCCTCCATGCCAACCCAGACCACCACCTTCGCCGTCCAACCCATCTATGTTCAACCAATACCGAAAGATCAACCATCACCATTTCTCTCATAACCAAAACAAACCATCTCCACACCGTGACCCTCTCACTGCCAACGTTCACGTCGACTCCTTGTATGTTATTACCCAACCCCCATCAAAACTCCTCACGTTAACAAGGCCAAAGGAAGCAACCACCCACGCACAACGGCATTGTCACCACTCAGGAAACCACTCAACTACACGCCGCAACCAAGTCGTAGTTTAGCCACCCTCTCCATTCATGGTACCGGCTTCGCAGGAAGATCACTTTCAGCTCATCACCATGGACAAAATCAGTGCATCATCATCGCCACTTTCAGCACAGGTCCAGCAGAGACAACTCCATCATGTCCTCTGTTTTAGAAAGTGAAAACAGAGCAAGGAGGAGCTGTGCAAGCCACCGAGGGCAACCTCCACGTCACGACCCCACTACCTAAAGTCTCCCCACCCTCAACCATACGCAGCTCCGTAAGCTTCAGTCGCTCTCTCTCTCTCTCTCTCTCTCTCTCTCTCTCTCTCTCTCTCTCTCTCTCTCTCTCTCTCTCTCTCTCTCTCTCTCTCTCTCTCTCTCTATTTTCAACAGTCCAGCTACGCCGAGTGGTCTACGTCGTGAGCAACCCAGCTCGTCGCTAGTTGCCTCCGATCTGCTCTGTGCCAAAGTCTTCTGTGAGTGAGTGTCTAGCCGCATGGAACTTTGGTCTTTTGCTCCGTGCCAACGTCTTCCTCGTATAGTTTGTTTTAACAGGGGGAAGTTCTATCTCAGAAGCATACTTTTTGATTTTAGTTTCCCTCTCTCATTTCATGTTTCCGCCTCTTTTTTAGTTTTATTGTTTTTAATAATATCGGTAGCCAATTCCACAAAAGGTATCCAACGGCAGGTACCTGTAGCAGAACTGATTTTAAATGCTGACACACATGGATGGGTAATGAAGTTGTACAGAGTTTATGATTTTTATGAATGTTGAAGTCATACATAGCATTATTGACTTCATTGTATATATAAATGCATAATTGCTGGTGTTTTTCTTGAAATTTATGCTCGCTGACAGGTACTTTCCGCAGCTGTTTACAACCACTATAAAAGGATACATGATGCCTCGTTCAATCAAAAGTTAGTTCATTGTTGTCTTTCAGTTTTTGTCAGCTCATGGTCGTTACAGTCTATGACTAAAGTTTCATACGGTTTGTTTTGTCAGCTCAGTTTTTTTGATGATGGCTAGTGTTGGTTGCTTATTCATTCAATGATGCGATTTCATTTACTGCATCTCAATACCAGGTCAGGTGTAGAATTTGGAAATAATGGAGATGAAGCAGTGATTCTGTTGAGCTGGAAAAGAGCAATGTACTATTGATTTTTGTTCCTAGGGCTATTAGTGTTGGAACCAGCTGATTTCGAGGGCTGCGATTTTTATTTACGTATCCTTACCTTTGCTGTAAGGATAGGAAAGACATTACTTGCAAAAACACTTGCTCCTGTCGTGAATGTGCCATCTGCTGTTGCTGATGCAACAACATTAACACAGGTAAGTTCGTTGCACCATAAATTTTGGAGGTTTCTCGCAAGAGCAGGGCTTCAAGGTATATCTATAACGCACGTGGTTTGAAATGCAAAATTGGAAAAACTGTAGTACCAAGAAGTCAAGAACAGCTTAAAATCTTTTTCTTTCCTCTCTCTCTCTCTCTCTCTCTCTCTCTCTCTCTCTCCTTTTTTTTCTTTTCCCTTTTATAAAAGAAATTAAGCAAACAAGTTAACTTAACTCCGGACATGTGAACAGTCTCTTCTTTAAAAAAGAAAAGGTTAACTTATATCCAAATATTACATAGCTATTCTCATTATTTAAATTATTTTTATTATAAAATAAGTTTAATATATCGTATTAATTTATGAGTTTATTTTATAAAATCTCGTTGCAACTTTAATGCTTTTTTTCTCAAAAATGAAACAAGAAGCATTGAATCTTTTTCCCAAAATAAGAAAAAAGAAAAATCTAACATATGTATTATTAGCTATATCCCTCTATGGATGCATGCATCGATCTTCCTAACTTTCAAAACTAGGTTTAGCTTTTAAAGAAAATCCCTCCAAACAGGACCTGTTTTGCACAGCCAAGTCATGTTTTTGGTCTGTAACTGTATTTCAAAACCTCGTATATCCTTTCTAACAACATTTCTCCTCGTTCTCCTACATATATTGACGATGTTTCAGAAACATACCATATTAGTCGGTTGGTTGATACAAAAGAGAGGCTAAAGAAAAACGGAAAAAAGAAAAAGAAAAAAGGAATTAGGTGCAATGCTAATTTGGACCTGAATTGGTACTAGCTATACAACTCGAAGATTAATTGTAGACTCAGGGCAGACCTCGCTAGCTACATAGGGGCAGCCTTTAACAATGGCACTCGTCTCTGGCAATTCTGCTAACAGAGTGTGTTTGCATGTGTTCATTCTACTGCTTTTCTTTGTAAAAGCGGCTTTCTCCGGCACACTCGTCACCTCTATACCAGGCTTCGACGGTGACCTCCCTTTTAAACTCTATACTGGGTACGTACCTTTAAGATGAGTTTGCTGTGTTGTTGTTCCTAAAAAAAAAAAGAAAAATTGAAAGAAAGTTAATGAAGTTTTGTGTTGCGTTTTCTCAAATATAATTTTATGTATTGTTGTTGGTTTGTTTTTCAGTTATGTGACCGTCGGTGAAGCAGATATGTTCTACTATTTTATCGAGTCCGAGGGAAAACCCAAATCGGATCCCCTTTTGCTCTGGTATAGTGGCGGCCCTGGTTGCTCTGCTTTCAATGGTCTCATTTATCAAATTGGTACCGTTTCCTTTCCTCATGCTATACTCATTCTCCACGCATCCCTTGTCTGAAACTTGAAAGGTTACAAGTCAGACTATAAATACATAGTTCATAATAAGTTTTTATAAAAATAAATTTACAATTCGATATAATATAATATGTCGTATTGTAAAGTTATTTTTATTATAAAATATATATAAAGTATCACATCAAATCATTTTAACTTATGAATATATTTTTATAAGATCTTTTTATAAATCTAAATAGATATTAAAATTTATAATAAATAGATATTATTCATTTTATTTGCAATTGAGATGACTATTATCTATGTTTATAAATAGATTGAAAATTAAGTCATCTGGACTAGTCATTTTTCTGTTTTCTTTTAATAAACCATGTGATATTATGCAGTGGTGTCACATCAAGATGATCATCTTAAATTTCAAGTAGTTCAAAAGAAATACTTTAACAATAACAAAAAAAATTGAAGTCCTTTAAGAAGTTTAGATAGTAAGATAAGATAAGATAATTTTAAATAAAAATTAAAAATCGAATAAAATATTATTGAAATATTATCTTTTTAAAATTTAAAAAAGTTAAATTCTTTTAAGTGTGTATTAACCATACTTGTAGGTCCACTAGCCTTCAACCTGACAGACTATGAAGGGGGTATACCAAAAACATACTATTACCCATACTCATGGACAAGGGTTAGTTCCCTCTTCTTCTTTTTATTTCCCATGAGTTCCATCAAATGAATTTTGATCGTGTCACTGAATGATGTTGGAAATTTCCCAGACTGCCAGCATTTTATTTGTAGATGCACCCGTCGGCACTGGTTTCTCCTATGCTACAAGTGCGGATGCATACGATGTCTCGGACACAAAAACAGCAGCACAAGTTTATGAGTTCCTAAAGAAGGTGAATTTATCCCAGCATTTACAGCTGATTAACTAGCTAGCTGCTCTCATATCGCCCTCCATTAAATGGGGACTTAACCCAAAAAAAAAAAAAATTATTGTATTGTATATCAAAAAGTAATGCTTACAAGATGCTTGCATATTTGTTTTCCTGACCCATCGACAAGAAGTCATATGTTTTGGAAGTTTATAAGTGTTTTGTCTTTCCACTAAATCATATGCAGTGGTTGAGTGAGCACCCACAATACTTGCTGAATCAGTTATTTATCGGTGCTGATTCTTATTCAGGCATATCCGGCCCGGTCGTTGTTAAACATATCATTGATGGTAACTTTATCATGATCTTGCTCTCAGAAATGATATTAATCAAAGAGAATTGACTCATTAACTTTGAACCTGTTTGGCTAAATATAAATCAGGTAATGATGCTGGGCTCGTGCCACGCCTGAATCTCAAGGTACATCTTCAAATTACAGAATCTTGAACCAGTACCTTAATTAAGTAGCTCATAAATTAAGATACTTCAATAAACTGCATGCTTAATTGCTTGAAATGGTTTCAGGGGTATATTCTTGGGTGCCCCAAAACTGATTCAACTATTAACGAGAATTCAAGGCCAATATATTCTCATCGGATGGGACTTGTATCAGATGAACTCTATGAGGTAATATTCTTGCTTAATTTTCTTCTCTTGACTGGTCTGATTTCTGTCGGTTAATATTCTGGTATAGAGGCCTTAGAATAGCAGTACTCTTCCTATGTGAGTGATTATATTCTCAATCCGATGTGTAGAACACGCCATCTACATAACTTAAATGCTAAGATTTGATTTGTAAGATTCAAATTTTAAAATTTATGTTTCAAATCAAATTATGCCACATAAGCAGTGTGTGGTGTTAGTGTCTTAAAATAACAGTACTCTTCCCGTATATGGTTAAAATTGGAAAATGGTATATGCATGGGTCTTCGCAGGCAGCAAAAGAAAGTTGTAACGGGACTTATGTTGATATTACTACATCACAAGCACAATGCTACGAGGATCTTGAATTAATCCATCATGTAAGAGACTCGATTCTGTTCTTTATGTATGGAACTTTGGAATCTGACACTAACAGTATAAGGTGATTCCTTGAACTTTTAGTGCATCAAAGACATAAATAAAAACCATATTCTGGAGCCTAAGTGCACCTGGGCATCCCCAAAACCCTATGGAGAATCGGTCCGAAGAGCTCTTGAAGAAGAGTCAGACGGCTTGGTCCTGTCATCCTCAGATACTGATCAGGAGTATTTTTGCCATGTAAATAGCTCTCTCTGCCCAGCCTCTCTCTATAAATTTACAATTTTCAGTGTACAGAAGTTATATGCAGAACTGATCCAAACTTTTGCAGACCTTTGGTTATGCACTGTCTTATGTTTGGGCCAACGATCGAAGTGTTAGGAAGGCTCTTAATATCCTAGAGGTATAATGTATTGACTCCCAAATTAAGTCAGAGGGGGAATATAACTAATATATGACAGTGCAATTGCTGCAATCAGGGATCGGTACAAGACTGGAAGAGATGCAACGTGACCTTAACCTCATCTTACACATATGACCTCTCCAGCGTGCTTGAGTATCATAAAAATCTCAGCACAAAGGGTCTGCAAGTTCTAATATACAAGTATGTTGCTCAGAACTGACTATAATTCCTAACAACTAGCTCTTCTTTTGGATTCTATTTCTCTCTTTTCAACAAACTAGATAGGCATCATAATGATCATATTCTTCTTCTTTGAGGTGTTCTTATTTTGTAGGATTTGCTATCAACCTACTTAGATTTTGTTAAATCACTAATTTTCCCGAAAACTTTGATTCCCGATGAGAATCGATGAACTCGATCATTTTTCTTACATATACATATTCTCTAACAATATATCTTCATGTGTTTTAAGTGAAATTTTCCTGATTTTTCTAAACCATGAGATCTGTTTCATTTTTCACACAGTGGTGATCATGACCTGTCAATCCCAAACATTGGTACACAAGAGTGGATTAAGGTGCTCAATTTAACCATCGTTAATGGTTGGCATTCGTGGTTAGTGGATGGTCAAGTTGCAGGGTCAGTACATCTGTAGTTAACATTGTGACCATCCATCCTGATTAATTCATGAACTAGTTTTTCTTTTAAATAATATAAAATTCCTCACAAATGAGTAATTATAATCGTTTTGTTTTGTGTAGGTACACAATTAAGTATTCGAGTAATGGGTACCGCTTGACCTATGCCACCGTGAAGGTTAGTTTAAAAAACAGAACAAAAACTGGTTTACGTTAATTGTTATCGTTTTGTTGACTATATATATGTGTGTGTGTGTTTGACAAATGATAATGTTGTTGTTTGAGAAGGGAGCGGGTCACTCACCTCAAGAGTACAAGCGTAGAGAATGTTTTCACATGTTCGACAGGTTTATCCATTATTTTCCACTCTGAACCACTCCGGCGATTGGCTTCGAGATCAATGGCCTGCAAGCTGCTGAATTATTTGTAATCTATTGATGTTAAATCTGGCAATAAAGGTTAGAGCCATGTACCGTGTATGATACCTTAATCTTATAATGGAGGCTGAGCTTGAGACGTTCCAGCCTGTTGCCCAGATGACTAACACAAGAGGGGGGGTGAATTGAGTTGTATTAAAAAAATAACAATTATAAATCAAATATATAATATAAAATATAAACAAAATATGAAATAACAATAAATATAAAGAGTAAGGGTAAGAGAGAAGCAAACTCAGTATGTTAACGAGGTTCGGCCCCACTGCCTACGTCCTCGCCTCAAGCTACCCCTTGAGGATTCCCAAATTCACTATTCAACCTCCTTCAGGTGGAGATAGAAACCTATTACACCTTTGAACAACACCGCTACAAAGGATCCGTGTAGAACACCCTCTACACTTGCAATCACCTTACACGTGGTGATTCAACTATTTCCCGTGTAGAATACTTTCTACACACACAAGGGTTATACACACCCTTTTTCTGATACAAAAGCTGATAGTGGGTAGGTTATCAGAAAACACTCCTCAACGAGTGAAATAAGAACAATACAGCGCAAGCTATATCTCTCAAAATGAACAAGGATTAAGGCTCAATGTTTAGAGAAGAGAGAATGAAAGCTTTGAATGAATGTTGTATGCTCTTGGTGTTGTGAATGTGAAGCTCTCAAATGATCTATTTATAGGCATATGAGACTTCATATTCAAATTTAAAAAGATTCACATGTCAAAGACAACATCATTCACTTTTTCAAAAAATTCAAATAAAAGGTTCTTCTTTTTCAATTGTCAAAGACAACATCATTCACTTTTTCAAAGAATTCAAATAAAAGGTTCTTCTTTCTCAATTGTCAAAGACAACATCATTCACTTTTTCAAAAAAATCAAACCTAATCTTTTACTTTTGGCATATGACAAAATGAGCACACTTTCATTTTCAAAAAATTCAAACCTAATCTTTTACTTTTTGTATAAGTCTAAAAAAGCATCAATCACTTTTGAAAATATTCAAATAAAACATGCACATGTGAAAGATGACAATCAATCATCTTTAATATTTTCAAAGTTCAACCCTTTAATCAAGGCATGCACATGCAAAAGATGACAATCAATCATCTTTCAAAATTTTCAAATTTAATTTTCAAAAAATTCATGCACATGTGGAAAATGTATTTTAATGCTTTATGATAAAATATTAATTTTGAGCATTAATCCTAATTTCGAATTTTGAAGAGATTTACAACATTACTCTATAATTTTAATGTGAACTTGTTCCCTTCTTGCTCATGCTTGTTTCCTTGATGTGCTTGACTCCATTGTGTAGACAACTTGAGCTTGAGACTTCTTTATTCTTTGAATTCATTTGTTATCATCAAAATCCATGTGTAGATTTATAATCACATGAAACTTGAAACCTTGAGTTCAACAATCTCCCCCTTTTTGATGATGACAAATATTTGATAGAACTTGAAACCTATATTAATACTTAAGCTCCCCCTGAAAATATGCGTTAGTTTTTCAAGCAAAAGTATAAATATAATTCCAAGCATATATAACAAGTTTAGCAATTTAAACAATGTTAATGTTCTAGTCTAACACTTCTCCCCCTTTTGGCATCATTAAAAAGGATCCGCAACAAGTAAATGGACTGAAGAAAACGATGCGTTTAATAGTCACTGTAGATAGTTGAAAAATGGAGCCGTCCGTGACCCGACAAGTGCTGCAAAGCCTCGAGGCCTAACTCTATGAATTTAATACGGCTGAAGATTTAAACAATCGCCTGATGTTGTTGACAAACGGGATTGAAGGCTCCGAGTTTCTATAAAAAAATGATCATTTTCATCTATCGGATGCCAAAAAAATAATCACTTCTTGACCTGAGTTCTGTTTTTCCACAACGATAGAATGGCTAAGCAATTATCTTCCACTAATGTTCCAGACTTGAATCAGGAACCCTTGACGCATCAATCATCAATCTTCTCTCCTGAGGCCGTCAATACCATGATAGGAGCAGTGAACCGTTTTTCTAGTAAGGCTGATTCTGAGATTATTGCAGAATCAAGAATGCTCAGTAATCAATATGCTGCCTCTGTTACGATCATGTCTTGAAGGTTAATGGCGAGGGTGAGTGAGATTGATCATCTTAACATGCAAATATTTGAGTTACGACAGAAGCTTGCTAATAAGGATAGTGAGAATAAAAGGCTAAAGCAAGAAAACCAAGAGTTGAAAAAATTTGCAGATTGGTATGCTCATGATCTGCAACCACGAATAGAAGAGCTGGAACGAGAAAGGGTTCAGATACAAGGTCAACATCGGCAGATAACAGCAGAGGTTCATCGTTTACTAGAAAAATAGGGACAATCTACTGTTAATCTCGCTGGCTTAGTAAGAAAACTTTTGACAATGTGTGTCCAGCATATCTTGTATTTCTTTTGACTAAATAAGATTTGAAGAGAAAATAGTTTGTCTTATTCTTTATGCTATCTCTATAAAATCAGTCCTGAAGTTCATCTAATCCGCA